>NW_025936267.1:0-2463 GCF_000764305.2 Hyalella azteca | reverse complement strand
CTCAAGATACTCGAGCGGGCCCCCACCTTCATGGTATTGACCCCCATGACATGGGCGACCTCCTTGCCGTGGAAGTACCAACGCAGGGTGAGTGGTAGGTCCCCTTGCGCCGCGTTGCAGAAAAGCTGCACGTCTTGACCCGAGAACACTTGTTCATCGAACGAAAATGCGTTAATGCGCGGTGGTTCTGAAAAATAACGGACCCGAAAGTGGTTCAGAACGGCATTAAGGCTCCGAATCAGAGAGGATCGATGTACTCTGAGTGACACAATGAGAAAGACAACGCTATAAAACCAGATCCATCGCGGATTTAGTCGTTATCTTTCATTATAACCACAACAACAATATTTCTGTCGCCGAGGATTTGAGAGTAAAGGACGGTTTTCAGGTGTCCGATGAATGGCCAGGGACCAGATTGCGGTTACTGGCTCTGGCCGACCGCTGGCCATCTGTTTCCACTAGCCTCTGCCCGCCCCATAAATCAGTCTTCGGCCGCTAGCAAGGGCTTTCGACTGACTGTCAACACATTCCATGAAATCAGACCCTTAAAAAAACGACAAGCAGTTTAAACTATTGCATTAATCTTCGAAAATTTCAATGTCCGATAGTTTAAGTTCATTTATACACCACTAGGATTCTGATTCAGAAATGCATGGTCTACCAATCAATGGAAAATAGATAGTAAAACATTGCGAAAATATTATAAAAAGTCATACACTTCACGACCATAGGGGTACGAAATTTTCCTTCTCGGCCAACTTCATAATAAAAGTTTACGTAATTAATCTTAAGGTCACACTTTTAAAATAAATAGCAGGAATATCATTTGATAATTCAGACTTAATCTTATTTAATTGGGAAGTAATTGCACGAAGGCTTCGTGAAGTAATTCCATAGGACACTACTTGGCTGTTGTGGAGGCGTTCTGCGGTATAATGCGGCCTCTTAGCGCGTCGTGCATGGTTCTGAAAAAATGACCGACGCAAACAGTTCTTTCAAACGGCGTTTATGCGCAGCGATTTTGAGGGGATAAAAATCAACCTAAACGGCGGTTATGAACTTGTAAACAGGTGGCGGTGGTGGCGTGGTAACAGGCTAATAGGTTGTCAAGTGTTAACATGAATGCAACGGGCAGAAACAGGTTGGATCTGTCAAAAAGTAGGCCCAATTCGACATAAAAAACGAATTTCAAACGAATGGCGTCGAGTTGAACAAACACACAGAAAATGAATGAATTTTATTCCGCAAAAAGTCACACACTATTACTCATACAAAAGTCCGAGAGAGAGGAAGTAGCAATGATATGCATTTTTTCCGGGTCAAAATGTGTCAGGTTGACCCATACAAAGTCAACAAAGTGCATCGCCATTTGGACAAGTCTTGTTCATTTTCCGGAGTCTCCAAGCGAATCAAATAAGTGACAGGAGATCGTAATTGTACCTGCAAAGAGGACATGAAACTGAAGTCCTAACAAAATACGGGTACCACCTAAGCTTCGGTCGAATAGTCACTGCACTTGGCTTAGTTATTCTAGGTCTGCTTGGCCACCCTATCGAAATCAGTTTCTGATCAGAATCTCCTATCCGACTTTATAGTCGCCTGAGAGTATGGAACGGATTGGCACAGCCGAGTCATACCGAGCTAGCAAGCTGCCCAGCGGTTGCCCTTCGAACCCTGAGCCGAAGCGGACATAGAGAAGCTGATCTACGTGCGGTCCGAGTCCTAGGCGGCCCTGAAGCAGAGTCGCGCACGCCTCTAAATTTTGTTAGGGAGGTATTCGTCCGAGAAGTGAAACACCATTGTAACTGCTAGTTACCTACAAATTAGAGCGATCTCTTGGTAACTAACAAAACTACTCACTGAACCTAATGATTACCAGGAAACTAAAATTATTACTGACTAGCTCAACTCGTTACTTATAGACTAGAGTGACTCCTCGACGTAACTACTTAATTAAAACAATGTACATTTATTGTTATCTATAGTTATTGCAGTACAATACGTATACTTCATCTATGCAGATGTTATACATTCATCACAGACAATTTACACTCGAACACAACAGCTACCACCAACACACTACACAAAAAATACACCTCCAGAATCTCAGTGTCAACCACCAAAGTCTTCGAGAAATACAACCCGGCATCTCAGTGTCTACCGCCATAAGTCTACGAGGAATTTAACCTGGCATCTCAGTGTCTACCGCCAAAAGTCTACTATAAAAACACCCAGGAATCTTAATGTCTACACCAAAAGTCTACCGGAAATGCACCCCGGCATCTCAGGATCTATCGCCAAAAGTCTACTCAGCGTTTGAGCAGATCCCCAAGATCCCTAATTGTAGGCCTCAGTACTCTGAAGTCTCTTGATGTACACTATAAATACTGTGAGTCTTCGCAAGTATCCCTCGGCATCCTTATCATCTTCCACGTGTTCAGTATCTTCACCATGCACGGTAAG
>NW_025936266.1:0-694 GCF_000764305.2 Hyalella azteca | reverse complement strand
ATAATTCTCTATTAGTGGTTATTTTCCTCACATCAATGACGACAAGTAATTTTTGCCTCGTTACTTGCAGTGTTTCGTAATTATAATTCCAATATAAGAAATAACCTATAGTTAATTTTTCTCATAACAAAATGTCCAAAGTTTCTATTTACGTTGCGTCTGGTTGATCAACATTGCAACCCAATATCAACTCGTAATCTACGTTATTGAGGATGACGAAGCGGTGACCTTATAAAGAAAAGTAACGCATCTGCTGAAGATTAACTTATTTACGGCAGCTATATGTCTTAACGGATAAGGTATGGATTACCGGACACTATTGCTTTGGGAACTAAAGACATTGTCTTAGGGACAATGCCACGAAAATTATAAATAATTTCCAATTATTACTGTCGAAGATGTCGATAAATTGCGTACTGCGTACGTTGTCTCTAGCAGACAAGAGAATGGCAACACTGTTATGCCAGCAATCCCGCCAGAAGGACAACACATCCATGCCGGCGATCCGAGACATGAATGGCAACACTTTTTTTGCTAGCCCAACAGCCAGAATGGCTACACTTTCATGCTGGCAATTCCGCCAAAATAGCAACATTGACATGCTGGCAAGCCCGCCGGAATGGCAACACTGCCATGCTGGCAATCACGCCGGAATGGCAACACTGCCATGCTGGCAATCACGCCGGAATGGCAA
>NW_025936265.1:0-41078 GCF_000764305.2 Hyalella azteca | reverse complement strand
GACCAGTAACAGCAATCGAATGAGAAGAACTAACACGGGGCCACGGGCTTCAGGCCGGTAACGCTACGTCATCAGATAGCACGGTTGCCAACCCTACAAACAGCCGTAAAACTTACGACACAAAAAATAAATTTAAGTAACTGAAATCCTAGAGGGTGAATTTCCCTTACAAGAGTATAGTTTGCAGTAATTCGCGTGTAAATACTTATGATCATCTACACTAGTTGATATGAATTCTTCGGGTAAAATAGATTTTTAGAAATAATTTTCAGTCATTCAACTGTGAGGTGTTAATAAATTTTGGAGCGAATGCCCAGCCTCAGATACAATAACTATACTCAGCCTCACAGCTAGAAGCCGCAGACTACGCTGGAACATCGTAATCCAAAATAGTGAAGCATTGGTTCAAGATAGTAACGCTGTAGTTTTTCAGCCAATACTTTAGCATGCTCAATCATAAGCAGGCAGCTCTGCATACGGCCTCACGAACTCCGGCCTAACCTCTCCTGGCCTAACTTGTTCATGTTGTCCTTACTCACAACGTTCTTGCAGCCAATGACTGGCCGTACCTGCTCACTCGCTCCACCTCTGTAACCACCTGCAGCCAATGAGATGAGGTTAGGTCCGCTCAGGTTTGTTTTGGTTATAGAATTGTAGCGACGTGAGTAGATTATGCCAGAAAAGGTTAGGCCGGAATCGGTTAAGCCAATGCAGTAAGACCTGTCTCTTATACACATCTANTTACCAGGTGACACTGTCCACCACTTCCTGAACAACAACTACCAAGCGGTGGCCGACGAAATCCGGCCTGAAGTGTCGCGCCAGCTCAGCATCTTCTTCGCTCAGATCTTCAACCGTATCCTGCCTACGGTGCCAGCTGCAGTGCCACGCGGTGCCAGCATCAACACCAACGACAAGCACAGGAAGAAGACCCTTCAGGATATGGCACTCAGCCGCAATGATCAGTCCGTCAGGGGCTGAGTGCTGACTTTAGCACTCAGTTGTATACGTCGGATTGGCTGGAGGCGTAGACATATATATTCTAGTTTCTAGGAGTTTCCAATCGCAAACTAGGAACTCAAAATAGTCATGAACTACTGGATGACTGGATTAGTTCATAGATCATGAACTACTGGATGCTTTCAAATACATTGATGTGGTGATGCCGAACTACTTTTTCGGCTATGTTGTAACGTGTGACTTCTGAGCAACGATAAACTGTCATTCGATCTGTGATCATTTTTTAACATATTTCTTTATTTAGAGAATCCTTCGTTTAGTTTTGGTAGGAAAGGCGGCAGAGGATCCCGCAACAACTGTTAATGGAGAAAATACTGACCAATTTGCTGGCGTGAGCGCACATAAAACAGTTTCGATATAAGTGAGATTTTTCAAAATCCTTTGCAGACGTTCGATTACTCTATTGGAGTGAGTACGTGTGGCGGTATGCAGTGGCGTTGCGACAAGCGCCACCAGCACTAAAAGTTCTTTGAATAGTTTGAAATAGAATTGTATTTCTGAATTTTGAAAACAAAGGCATACCATACAATATGTCAATTAAAATAGCATAAGTGTTTTGGATGATAAGTGTAACATGAATCCAACTCAAAACCATTTAAAATCTTCTAGGGTTATGGAAGAATTCTAGTATCGCAATTCTAGTATCACCTATGGCTATACCCTTGCGGAAGTGTACCGCCGCCGATGCTGAGTTACACGCTCTGGAATCTCTTCGATAGCAAGGTTTACTTTGTAAATTTACCAATGATATAAAAGAGGCTGAATTGTTGACATCATTTCAGTGTTTCGAAAGTTAGAAAACGTGTATAACTTACATAGTTTTCGGATTCAGCCTCACTCGAAAAGAACTCAATTAATTCCTACGGAATTCTCAAATCTATCAAACAGGAATTCAAGGTTTAGGTTAATTAGGTTAACTTGCAATTTAAGCAAACAAGTGATTTTAATACTTCTATCAAACATGTAGTTCATATTCGAGCCGAGTATAGTCATATTCGAGCCAATTATAGTCCTAGTAACATTGCAGTAGTTTTTGACATGTATAACATCAAATTCAGAAAACTTTCAATTAATTCCGCTATGATTGGGACACAGGGTCGCCTGCCGAAGACCACCACTGCCCTGTATGTAATGGACCATCATGATTTCTGCCTTCCGGAACGTAGCCTTCAACACTTCAAGCCGTTCGTATCTAGGCCGTGGGTCGAATCAGCCCTCGGTCGAACGGCCACTTAATTGTCGAAGGACGATAAATTTTGGAATAGAACTATGCTATCTGAAACCTAACCTCAGATGCGGTGAGCGTAAAATTACGTAATTTAACGATGCCCGGAAGTCAGATTCGATCCGCGGCCTGGTGGTGCACCTCAGGTTCTATGCGAGGCCGGAGGAAGACAAAGCCGAGTGGTTCACGGCTGATTGGTGGATGTCCGGAGAGATCCAAGGCGTTCGATTCAGGGCTTGTTGGTGCACAAAATTGGTGGTGCAGGGCTGCGCTCCCGGACACAGCAATTAAAATGATCAGTTATTGCATACAAATTCCATCCGTTTAAGAGACGAGGATGAGATGGACCATCTTAAAGTAAAATTGTTTGATCTTATTGATAATGAATCAATCGATAAACTCTCTATTTCATACTTGTTCGTGAATAAAATATACGTCATTTAGGTATTCTTCTGAGCCTATTCTCTTCTGCTGATAGATTTTGTAGTAGACAATTTCAAATTTCACTATACAATCGAATAAAAGTTTCATGAATGAGTTTCGTTTCATTATTAAGTATATGCTCTGTCTCTTATACACATCTAGATGTGTATAAGAGACAGGGTGACACTGTCCACCACTTCCTGAACAACAACTACCAAGCGGTGGCCGACGAAATCCGGCCTGAAGTGTCGCGCCAGCTCGGCATCTTCTTCGCTCAGATCTTCAACCGTATCCTGCCTACGGTGCCAGCTGCAGTGCCACGCGGTGCCAGCATCAACACCAACGACAAGCACAGGAAGAAGACCCTTCAGGATATGGCACTCCGCCGCAATGATCAGTCCGTCAGGGGCTAGGTGCTGACTTTAGCACGCAGTTGTATGCGTCGGATTGGCTGGAGGAGTAGACATGTATATTCTATTTTCTAGGAGTTTCCAATCGCAAACTAGGAACTCAAAATAGTCATGAACTACTGGATGACTGGATTAGTTCACAGATCATGAACTACTGGATGCTTTCAAACACATAGATGTGGTGATGCCGAACTACTTTTTCAGCTATGTTGTAACGTATGACTTCGGAGCAACGATAAACTGTCATTCGATCTGTGATAATTTTTTTTAACATATATCTTTATTTAGAGAATCCTTCGTTTAGTTTTGGTAGGAAAGGCGGCAGAGGATCCCGCAACAACTGTTAATGGAGAAAATACTGACCAATTTGCTGGCGTGAGCGCACATAAAACAGTTTCGATATAAGTGAGATTTTTCAAAATCCTTTGCAGACGTTCGATTACTCTATTGGAGTGAGTACGTGTGGCGGTATGCAGTGGCGTTGCGACAAGCGCCACCAGCACTAAAAGTTCTTTGAATAGTTTGAAATAGAATTGTATTTCTGAATTTTGAAAACAAAGGCATACCATACAATATGTCAATTAAAATAGCATAAGTGTTTTGGATGATAAGTGTAACATGAATCCAACTCAAAACCATTTAAAATCTTCTAGGGTTATGGAAGAATTCTAGTATCGCAATTCTAGTATCACCTATGGCTATACCCTTGCGGAAGTGTACCGCCGCCGATGCTGAGTTACACGCTCTGGAATCTCTTCGATAGCAAGGTTTACTTTGTAAATTTACCAATGATATAAAAGAGGCTGAATTGTTGACATCATTTCAGTGTTTCGAAAGTTAGAAAACGTGTATAATCATATGATATTGCCACTTACATAGTTGTCGGATTCAGCCTCACTCGAAAAGAACTCAATTAATTCCTACGGAATTCTCAAATCTATCAAACAGGAATTTAAGGTTTAGATTAATTAGGTTAACTTGCGACTTAAGCAAACAAGTTATTTTAATACGTCTATCACACAGTTCATACTCGAGCCGAGTATAGTCCTAGTAACATTGCGGTAGTTCTCGACATAACATCAAATTCTGAAAACTTTCAATTAATTCCGTAATGATTGGAACAAAGCAATTAAAATTGACCAGTTATTGCGCACAAATTCCATCCGTTTAAGAGACGAGGATTAAAAAATTGAAAAAATTGTTTGATCTTATTGATAAATTATCAGTTAAAATTGTTTGATCTTATTGATAATGAATCAATCGATAAACTCTCTATTTCATACTTGTTCGTGAATAAAATATACGTCATTTAGGTATTCTTCTGAGCCTATTCTCTTCTGCTGATAGATTTTGTAGTAGACAATTTCAAATTTCACTATACAATCGAATAAAAGTTTCATGAATGAGTTTCGTTTCATTATTAAGTATATGCTTAGTGCTGAATCGGAATATTTGCTAATTAATGAACTTTAGTTTACAAATTCATAGTGTAAATATTACTTGAACCATCCTTTTGATGTAAAACTACATATGTCAACTATAAGATAGTAGAAATATAAGTCTATAATAGTCTATATGACGGTTAATCACAGCAGCCCCGTGACAATAGATAGCGTCTGTGAACATTTAACACGTATCCCTTTTACAGTACAGTCGTATGCATTTTAATTCGCTCAAGATTTATTTCTCCCAGGTATTCTCAAATTTTTAGTGGAACCATCAATGAACTTCCATAGCCTGGAGGGCCATCAGTTCTGATGAATCTCCTGCTGAACTGAAGGGACTATCGATGGACAACAAATATCGCTTCAAGCATTGGAACTGACATGCAAAATAAACAGGAAAACGTTGCACATTAGACTTTATTGCACCGTTCGACTTCAAGGACTACAATGCTCTCTAACTCAATCCCCTTAACCGTATGCGGTAAATTTAACGTAAAACTCTAAATGAAAAGTGTTGAACCATGCAGGAGAAGGCAACTACAAACTATGGCGTGTTGACGTGCATCCTAGTTTGCGCCCAGGATGCGCATTTTGTTGTTTTATGGTGAGATTGGTGCTAATTATGCTTTTTATAATATCATATATTAAATCAGTTATTTACTATATTAAAGAGCTCATATTCTAATTAATTAATTAATATTTTGTCTTAGTGAGGTCGACTTTAAAAGTTTTGCTTATTTTGGAACTTTTAGGCGCATAACTGTAACGTTCTTTCCCCATGTACCGTTCCTGCCCCATGTACCGTTCCTGCCCCATGTACCGTTAAGCTATAATTTTTCACATACAACGAAAAATAAATATATGAACATACTTTTTGCTTATTACCATCACAAATGATAATATTCTCACAAGGAACCGAAAAAAAATTCAGAAAATAATTCTCGTCATTAATGGGTTAATTGTTTTACCATGTTATTTAAACAGATTATATTTTCGTTATCTTATTAAATGCACCATCAATAAAATAATTTATATTGAAAATAATAAATACATATTTTTTTCACTTGTTTATATGTTATTTTGGATTAAAATTTGTAAGGAATGAGACCCCAAGAGACCAGCTGCCTTTCTCTTTGATTGTTATTTTTGGATATTCATACGCCAAAATGGGCTTAATGGTTTTGTTATTATTATGAGTGCGTTCTTTATTTGTTTATCCTTTTGTTTTGCGTTACTCAGATGCATTTCAATTGTATACCACGACCCACAGATATTTTTTTTGCATGGTAGTTTTGTTTCGTATCGCGAGTAACATCACAACAACTCCTTTTCTTATTATTTATTTCTTATTCTTATTATTTACTGTATTTATATTTTCAAGGACGATGACGCCATTTCATTACTCATCAGGCCCTTTTGATTTTTAAATAATTTTTTATTTAGTTATTGTTATTTATGCTCAAAGGAGATTAACTAAGATATCTAGATCTTCGTTTTTTGTGATTGGTTTTCCAAGTTTCGACTTCACCAGGAACTCACGCAGGTTCTTATGTCGTTTATAGGAGATCATAGGCGGTGTCGGGAAAAGTGATCGAAGATCTTCGTCCCATCGATCTGGTGCCAATGTTCACACAGAGCTCGCCTCAAGTCATTTATTGATGTTTGCGGGTTATATTTTGTTTTAAAGAACAGGTTGCGTCGTTTTGTCCTTTCTGATTTGTTTTTTCAGCTCAAAGCCTCCTTCAGTTTTTCCAAAAACAGCGCTTTGCTGTAACCTCTTTGTCTCAGGTATTTATAGATAAGAAGGGTAGTTTTTATAAAATTTTGAACATTGTTGCAATTCCGTTTGTGCCTTAATATTTCGCCCTTCACGAAATCTTTCGAGCAAAATGAGGGGTGCGCGCTTGAGGCCTGAATATACTGGAAAGTTTCAATAGGTTTGAAGTACGTTCTGGTGTCCAACACTCCGTTCTTACGGAAGTTTTCCCCTTTATATATTGAGAGATCAAGAAAATGAAGCTCCTGATTGCTGATTTCAATTGTGAATTTTAGAGACTCGTGCATTTTTTTATTTTCTCCAGTTAAAGCTTTTGAGATCATTTTCATCTGCTTCGCTCAGGATAAAAATGTCATTTATATTTCTCCGATACATAATCAGTTTGAGAATTTGGTCTACAAAAATTCTCTCCAATGAGTGAAGGTATATGTATATCAGCGATCTCGGGTGAGCATTTCGAACCCTGTGCTATTCCGATCTCCCCCTTATAGAACGTTTCATTAAATTCCAGGAAGTTGTTTTCAAGAATCAGCTCTAAGATTTCTCAGAAGTCCATCGTATTGCGTGATCTTTTTAATTTTATACTGGAATGCACTGGCATCATAGGCCTTCAGATTTACGTTCATTGCTTCTCTTAATGGGATGTTTGTATACATGGATACAATATCCATTGATACTGGGAGGACGTTTAATTGGGCTCAATTTCAGTGTTTTCAATATGTTTAGCAGTTCATGACAGTCTCTAATATGTTTTTTGATTTATGACAATTGTAAGAGAAAATAATCCGCAAGCTCACTTTTTCTTTCACAGGGTCCACCACAGGCCGAGGTTATGGGTCTTCCCACAAATTTCTCATCGTTTTGCGTTTGTTTGTGTATTTTCGGCAACATTTATATATGGTTGGAGTCCTCAGTTCTTCCCGTTTCTGTTTCAGGAACGCATATGATTTTGAGTCTATATGCCTTTCATTTTTAAGTTTCCAGCACTTAAGGTGGACTCTTTTATTGGTGATGCTTGTCCATAGGGTTGTAGTGTAGTTTTTTGTGATGTTTAGTCATGAGATGCTTCTCGACAGTTGATATATAATCCTCCCGGTTTAAAATAACGATCGCGCGTCCTTTAACCGCTGGTTTTATAACAATGTTTTGATTATTTTGTAGAGACATCAGTCTCTCCCTGTGGGAAAGATTGTTTCTAATTCTTTGAGTTTTAATCTCTTTAGCTCGTATTTAGTTTTGTTAAAATAATTTTTCAGCGGCATGCTTTCAAGTATGGGAGGATTACAGTTTGATTTTGTTACGAATGGTATCGCGTCTCTGTTATTATTTCGAAAGTAATACCAGCTGCAGCAATTCCTCTCCAGTGGACATGATTGAAGAAGATGATGTCAACGTATTTTATGAGACATTGAACACATTATAATGACAAAAGACTCATATTTCTAACAATAAATGTATTCCTATATTACTTCAGCAAATTATTTTCTATTGGCAAACTAGTCAAGCGATATAATGTCCTGTTATTAATTTCTTACAGTGGACGATTTACACTTACAGTATATATGATGTTTAAACCATATCTAATTTTAAGACATTTATTGTGTTCAAATGTCATTAAACTGCGTGAACATAAATTTGATGATTTATTTATAGGAAAATTAAAAATGATACATTTTAGTACAACAGTAGGTGCATATTATTTGGAAAAAGCTAAAAAAAAGAAATACCCAAAATATTAATTTATTTTTTAGACTCTTCCCCACTTAGATTTTTTTACATTTTTTGGTGGAAGTACTACATTAGGTGTGGATAATATCCCCACAAAAAGAAATTCTGTTGCAATTTTTTCTAGGTCTATACCCAGAATTACCGGACTATAAGTATTGGAACAGACAAGCAAAATAAATAGGAAAACGTTGCACGTTAGACTTTATTGCACCGTTCAACTTCAAGGACTACAATGCTCTCTAATTCAATCACCTTTACCGTATGCGGTATACTGAGTGTTCTGAAAACTCTAAATGAAAAGTGTTGAACTATGCAGGAAAAGGCAACTACAAACAATGGCGTGTGTACATGCATCCTACTTTGCGCCCAGGATGTGCATTTTGTTGTTTTATGATGAGATTGGTGATTATTTATTCTTATATCATATATTATTAAATCAGTTATTTACTATATTAAAGAGCTCATATTCTAAGAAAATTTTTTCGTTTAAAACTATTGCAGTTGGAGCTGGGGTATCAGCTGATAAAAGAATGTTTCCCCTGATAGATTTTAATTAATACTTTGTCTTAGTGAGGTAGACTTTAACGTTTTGCTTATTTTGTTTATTTTGTTGGAACGTTTAGTCGTCTAACTGTAACGTTACTGCCACCATATCTACCGTTTCTCCCCCATTTGTTGGAACGTTTAGGCGCATAACTGTACCGTTTCTCCCCCATGTTTTAAAAAAAGGTAAACTTGTTACTCCAGACATTCCAAATAGAAGAACGACGTTAGAAATATGAAAAAAATAGTATGCAAACGCGGTGTTTTTAAGTGTTAAAATAAGGTCATCAAATTTTTACAAAAAACAGATCCGCATAATTAAAGAAGCGCATTAATATTTTTCGAATGAGGAAGCGGTGAAAACATAACGTATCCTCAAACTTAGAATAATCAAACCCAGTACAAGCTCCAGCAGTAAACGACTTTAATTTTTTTCGAAGGATTGATTCTCGCCAACTGGAGAACGAGCAGATACTGCTAGCTTGGCGGTGTTTTTAAGTGTTAAAATAAGGTCATCAAATTTTTACAAAAAACAGATCCGCATATTTAAACAAGCGCATTTATATTTTTCGAATGAGGAAGCGGTGAAAACATAACGTATCCTCAAACTTAGAATAATCAAACCCAGTACAAGTTCCACCAGTAAACGACTTTAATTTTTTTTCGAAGGATTGAATCTCGCCAACTGGAGAAGGAGAAGATGCTTGGCGGTGGTGTAAAAAATTCCACGTGTTATTGACGTCTTCCCTTTAGTTCGCTTGTTTGGGAAAATGCATGGTATATAGTATGAGTTGCTTTAAGCTGGAGCATAAAAAAATAATGCATCTCTCTGGGCAATATTTCACAAGGCTTATCATCTAAACCCTTATACAGCATGACGGAAAAGCTCGTCCGAAAACTGCGCCAATCCCGAGCAACGACGTACTCTATGGGAGCTCCAGACGACATTTTCAACAGTGGAAGCGAGTTGCCCAAAGAACACTCCCATAAAAATCACAAGGTTATCGACCATAGGCTGCTGAAGCTCCCACAGCTCTGAGGGGCAACAAAGTTTGTGTTGTCTTGGGAGGGATTTTTTTTCTCCTCGAGAGACGCCCGAAGACATCAGGATGTTGAACGCTCTTATCTGGTAGGTTTTTTGAATGGTCGTCTGGGGACTGGTTGCAATCTATCTTGGCTGACTGGCCTTTATCGAGTATACATGGCATCATAAAAAATACACGTGTTCATTTATGTACAAATTTAAACTGTTAAGATAGTAAGCTGAATATTCAGGTGCACTGTGGGAAACAGGGAGAATAAGAACAATAGTAACTAATGTGTGGGACGTAGAATAAGTTAAGGGTTGACGATCCCGTAGCAGCGTACGAATTCAGAGCTGACTTGTTGTGGGACCAAAGCAAGTGCTAGTAAGTGAATTCAGACAACTGCAGAGGTTTGGCCTTTATCGAGTATACATGGCATCATAAAAAATACACGTGCTCATTTATGTACAAATTTAAACTGATAAGATAGTAAGTTAGTGCCTAAATTTTATGTGTAAAATATCACAAATCGTAACTGCAAGTGATTATAGCGGTGTGGTGGTGTAAAAAATATAATCATCATTATTGAATAATTATAATGATCAATAAGCATGTCTAGCGAGCATGTTCATGCTATCCGCTTCATAACTCCTGCTGGTTACGCTTGTATATGGATAACCTCTTATTTAAGAGGTTATCCTATACAAGCGTAACCAGCAGGTGTAAACATTCCCTAACCACGGTACAGTTTTTAAAGTTATCATGACTATTGCAGGCAAAAAACCGTACTTGCATTCATCATATAAGTAACGATCACCTTGCATGTCAGACAAAAGTTAATCTAGTAATACATTAATTCGAGATTACCGATGTACTTCCGAACTATCGGGTAATCAACTATTAATTGTAAAATATGATCCAGAAAAGTATCAGTACAATTAGGACAATAAATTATTTTGATATCTGTACGGCCGCCAAGTGATTTCGAGAAGCATTCTCGGATTTCGAGAAGCATTCTTGAGCGAATTGCCATCAGAACTTGAAGTCTGTTTTCGTTTTTAAAATTAGATAAGCATGGGCGCATAAGACAACTACGGGCGCAGTGGTATCTTTATTATTTTAGCACCGGAATTTATTCAATTCTTTTTAAAGCCAGCGCAAAAAAAGTGTTTGATGTGAATTTATAAAAATAAATCGCAGCTCTGATGACTTTTTTCAGATCACTGGTTATTGCAGCTGATCAATTTGAAATAAAACAAGACAATTAAGACTCGAATCTACCAATACTTAATTAATTTGTCTGATAAAATCGCAAGTTCTCTAAGAATTTAAAGGCAAAGAAAACCTCAAGCAAATTCACAATTGCTTTAATGGAAATTTCGGAGTCCAACTCCAGCATCAGCTAAAAATTGAAAATGTACTACACGTGAATATTTCGAATTCACCGGTTTTGATGTTGAAACATGCACTATTTAAATAATTTCGAGGTGAATTGCCTTCTTTATCAAAGCAGTCACGCGCGAATCAATTGCAGGAAATTTCGAGGTTGCGTACTAATTAAGTTGAGGGCGCAACTGAGGACGTAACAAAGGAAAAGATATGGTGCGACTCTATATATGCGGGTCACTAAATTGTGTTGTTGGCATGGATTTAAAAAATAAAAAATTCTGTCTGGAATGATTACTATTATTATTATAGTTTCTTCATACTAGCCCCAGCACCGAAAAATGTAAGGACTATTTACACTTTTTAAAAATTTCGGAAAACGGTGAAAGTAGAACTGTGATTGTCGCGCATGTCGATGTTGTGACTTCCTTGTATAAGAAACGGCTTTCTGTCTTTGCGTTATCTTGTGGCTCATCAATAATCACTTGTAAATGGTAGACGAACTAGTGTGCGCTGCTCCAGAACTGCAATATCACGTGAATACATTTAAGTCGCTCATCCTCCCAGTTTCTTTTTTCTACTGCAATTGGGTGTTGATTTTTTTTATTAATCTTGGTCTACCGTTCAGTGTATAATTTTCAGAATGCTTTCTATTATAGCAGACTCTCAGGTCAAAATCATATGACCATAATTAGTATAGTATTTAAGCTATTTGATTTCAAATGAGATATCATTTAATTGCTATCTCATTATATTTACATAACACCAATATCCAACTCATTGGCTTGATGTTGAGGATAATCTGTAAAGCATATTGAAAAATCAAAAGTTTGTGCTGGAATATTGCAAATTACCTTTTGGTTAGTAAGATTTATGAAATTAATTTTTACCAAAGATTTAATAAAATTATTCAGTAGTCGATTTTATATGAAGCTCGTCTGTTCGTTCGTATGCTGCGCACTGCGGTCGTTCATCTAAATAAGCGGTCATTCATCTAAATAATGTAATGAATTTTGTTCATAAAATTTTGTCTTCCAGCGTATACTAAAAAATGTAAAATAATATTTAAAAAATTTAAAATATTTAAAAAATAAATGAAGTTGTGGTGCGGTGCAACCAATAGCAGCGCTGCAATGCAGTTGTCACTAATTAAGGTGCGCGTTCATGGGGCAAGTTGAAGTAGTTATAATGTTACGGGCTGCAATAAGTCGCCGCCTCAAGTTTTGCAGGCGAATAGGCTTATACACGGGGCAAGTTGTAGCTATTATATTGTTATTGTTATATTATTGTTATTAATATAACAATAATAAGTTATTATTATTATTATATTATTATTTTATATCAATATGATATTAAATTGTTATATTGACTTGAACAATTTGCATTTTTTGTACGTGTTGTTGCATTGTGTGTAGGTATAGTCGGGGGATGTGTAGGAAAACCAGAATAGTGAGGTGGTGGAGCATAGGTGGGGGTAGTTGACTATTTGTAGCATTTGTAACAGATGAGAATGTGCGAATACTTCGCATGTGTGCACTGTGTGGGTTTGATTTTCATGTTAAACGTGGAGAAGCAGTCGTCTAGTATGCATTATACAATGATAATGTCTGTGGTGATTATTTCAATTACGTGAGTGAAGTCCGGTTTTTTGAATAATAATATCCTGTATACGTATTCATTTTTGAATTTGTCTCCGCTTTCATTTCTGCCGGCGTCTTTTTTCCAATATCTTTATGAGTTGTCCAAGAAATATGAGTAGTGATGATCAGAGGTCTGGTGGATTTCAGGTTGTAGATAAATTTTTCTGAATATTTCGGTGGCTTTTTTGGAGGTGAGTTGGTCGTTAAACAGAGGCGCCATCATCAGTACCGGCTTAGAATCTGGGCGCGGAGTCGGTTAGTATGATTTAAGGTGCGTTAACTTCTGCGGGACGCTTGATATATAACGAATCTGTCAGTTGATAGTCTAAAGTCTATATTTTTTAGTTGAATCCTGTATAAACTCTTGTCTCGAGGTGTCGGGTTGATTTGGTGGCTGCAGGATGAGTTGCTCTGAAGGATGATGAAAGTGGATGATGTAATGAAGATGGGGGTGGTCGAAGTTTTAAGGATTTGTTCAAAGTTTCATCGAAAATAGTTTTCAATGGAAAATATGTTATTTTTATTACCGTTTAGTTCTCATTACCACATGAAGGAAACACTGGACATTGTAGCAGTACTAAATATACATGTATATGTATAGTTGTTCATCCATCAGCCTCGTATGAAATGCTCGTGATCTATTGTAGAATATTTCCAAAGTATGGTAAAATTAAAATTAGTCAATTCTTCGCAGGCATGGAGTAATGCACGAAGCACAATTATCTATATATAGTTCAGGTGATTGCAATAGAAAAACATTAAGCTATTTTTATTATCATTGTCATTTCATACCTGTAATTATTTGCATCACTGTGCGCATCCGTAAATTACTTCGTTGACAATGTGATTGCAATCTGTCAATGAACAAGTTCAAGATCAGTTATTTTGTTGGCAGCTACTATGTTGATGAACTGCAGGAACAACCACATCGATCGTCTCAACGAGTGTATCGTTAGCGCCCTCATGAAGATCAGGCTTCAGTTTGCCGCTGGTGAGTAATGGCATGTGATGCACGACTCTGAAGTTTGGGGTGTGATGCACGACTCTGAAGTTTGGGGTGTGATGCGCGACTCTGAAGTTTGGGGTATGATGCCGGCCTGCGTTCGTTGGATGGTTCATGAGGCTAATGTCAGATGGTTCGATTACGAATACGCCTAATTTCAATCGGCCCGGAGCCACCGCATGAGGTTTTATCATGTTTGTCGGGCAAAGTTGTTTCTTTTTCTTCATGATTGTCGGTCGTACTTCTTGTGGAATTAAAAACAATGTGTTGATGATTAAATACAATAACCTATGATCAAAAGTATAAATAAATAGTAATTTTTTCAAACCAACAAATTTGCATGACACCTAAATTTACATTACAATGAATGGTCCACGTTAATTAAAAATTCAGCATTACCGATATTTCCTTTCAGGATCTCTTCGAGTTTCACGTCATAGATATTCGAAAACTCCACAACTCCCTCACCCCCAACTACTTTCGCTAATTTAATTTCAACGCCAAAAGTTATTAACTATATTATCCCAATTAATAATTCCACCTTAATGCCTTATGAACTTCCTCACATATCCCTAACCACTGAGTTCACTATAAGACCACTCAAAGACTCCTTCCTCTACACCAGGGGTCTCCAAACTACGGCCCGCGGGCCTGATCCAGTCCACGGCTATACGCTCCATCCGGCCCTCAGAGGATATCTTGTAGTTCAGTATAATGTGTACAAAAATCGAGCGTGGTGTTTATTTCTGGTTACGCGTGAACTAAAAACAGTAAATGGGCGATGTGACCGGCCCGTGAAGGCTTCAGAAAGCTTGCTCGTGGCCCTTGGTGAAAAAAGTTTGGAGGCCCCTGCTCTACACCACCATACTGAACATATCACCCCAATGTCAAAACTTCTTCTCAATGCCACTCTGTCATGATCCCTCCATTACAGACTGTTCCTGCCACCTTATCAAACGCCTTAAACATCGCGCAGGTATTCCACGGTTGAATGTTCCTCCTATGGACCCCCACCGGCTGGACCCCATCGTTTTCAACCCGCTGGAGGGCCCCGTACAAGTGCGCACCCGCTTCGATGATCTCGTCATAACCGGCCTGTCCAAGTTTGACATCAAATACTTCGAGTGAGTGACAATCATGAACACTTCTTGAGGTAGGAGATCGATGCGTGACAATAGCTGTGTCATAAGACAAGACTTTCATTACTGACTCTAATGACCACACACACATTCAGGTAGGAGTACAATGCGTGATTGCCATGGCCGCCTTATGTGGGACGAGTTCAATTAGTGATGGTCTTGGCCCCGTCATGTGACACGAGTTAGTTGATGACTCATGGTTGCACCATGTAACAGAAGTTCAATGAGTACCTGTTATCCCTGACGGCACATGCAACGAGAGGGCAATCACATGAACAAGAAACGATTCTGGGCAAACCTTGAGGTTATTCATCAGTTGCCACCATTACAGTGTTTCTAAACGACGTAAATCCAGGAAGTATAATTAAGAATGTTCCACAATCATTGGGATATAAAAATATTGGTGGAGATGTGGTGCTATCAGGATGAAGGAGAATGTGGGAAGAAGGTGGCAACGGAGAAACCGAAGGAGTCTCAGAAATTGAGTAAAAAGCTGAAAGGTGTTGGTCGGCATTAAAGGCATTAGAGAACAATCAAGGGATTAATAGGCCAAGACTACGTAAAATATGCACTGTTTAGGTGACGTATTGATAGTAATTTCTTTTCTTCCAGGTGATTCAGAAATATTTTATCAAATCAGTATATTGGCATTACTTACAGGGATGAGAGGTTTTGATCTGATAGGACGAGATGGTTCGCTCGAGACCTGCTGGGTTGAGAAGTTTTTTAGGTGTTTGCATAAGGTTTATTCAACTGTCATTGATGGTTTGTCTTGCCGTTCTGTAACTCAGGGGCGTCTGTAGGTTATAAGAACAGGTGGGGGGCTAAGCCCTGGCCAAGGTTTCACGGAAAGGGTGCTAAGCTCCCTAATATTTATCATCACAATTCAGTTTACAATGACTGATATTATGATTATTTATCTAATCTTATATTTAGTTCACATTATATTGAATTTGTTTACATTGTTTTTGAAAAAATTTTGATAAACAATTTTATTATATGAACATAAAATTATTTAACGGAGCTTGGGAATATTTCATATATTTATTTATTTTACTTGAGACCTTATCACACCACTGCTGTATACAGTACTTGACTTTCTGGTGAGTCTCCCTAGTGTTGCACGAATGTGTGTGGGTAGGTTAAGGGTCAACCAACGTTCAGAACTAACTTGTGGAGTTAGCTGCCCAGCAGGCAATGTTAGGTTGAATCAACTTTGAAACAACAAAACTCACGACGTTGAAATACCGTTGAATATTAGTTTATAATGAAAATTGAATCAACGTTATTTTTTCAACGTTGAAATCGCGTTGACAACTGACGGTAAAATCGCGAATACATATATGTGAATCAAAGTCAGAATTTAACGCGATTTCAACGCCGTAACAACGTTTAAATATATGACGTTGAAAAATGACGGTGACTAAATTTTCTTTCCAAGCTAATTTTCAACGTTGTATCAATGTCGTGAGTTTTGTTGTTTCAACGTTGATTCAACCTGACATTGCATGCTGGGTGCCCACTACCGCCCTCTGTGCAATGCGACGTTGAACTCGCGTGTCGGTGTTCAACATTTTGCTAATAAGAAGGGATCTGGGCCTAAAGCTTAAGTACCTCAGTACCTTTTTTGAGCTCAGCAGTGAATATGAATATAGTCTGTGAAGTGTACATGATGAAAAAGGAGTTTTTTTTAACATTGTTTGGATTATTTCTGTGTGAATTTTTTGTCACTAATCAAAATACCGGATGTTCTAATATGCGTTGGGATTAATTTTAATTTTTGGGGGTTGGGCTTCATTTCTCATGTTGATCTGACGGTGCTAACTTGTTTGATAGTGTACCTTTAGGTGCTTCTACACGGGGATAGTGCAGACGGCTAGTAGATCTGGCAAGTGTCGGTCGCTTGGTTACTATCCGGCTAGTAAGCCTGTACACAAGGAGAGTATAAAGTGCCGCTATATTCTCGTTCGCGCCCGCCAGTGCGTCGTTAGAAGCCGTCGAGTGAATCTGTAAAGATGGATAGTGGATTACATCAACATCTTTACTTCGTTTTTATGCTTTTTATTCTAGCCTTAAAAATGCAGCGTCGGGAACCACTAAACTCTGACTAATGAGGTATTTTTTCCGTTTCAAAATACTCGTTTCTCTCTTCATTTTGTTGGAGTAACCATCATGGCAAAGTTTATACTTTAATTCATATTTTTGGAATATTTCAAAGAATAATTGAATACCGTCTGGTATCCACTTTGTTGGGTTCTTCTTAGAAACATTATCGTTCAAACAAGCCATGATTCACTTGACCAAAGATACTTCACAAGAGCGACACAGATGCTCTCACCATGGCTGCATCAGCGCTACTAGCAACTAGCCACTTCTTCAGCGCAGAAATCAACACATCCTTGTCGCCTTCGGCCGCGTCTCGGGCACTTGCCGGCGCATGCCTCTGAAGCGGCTGAACCCCTATACACGAGTCTAGTAGCGTGGACAGTTCAAGCGCCGGATGAACTAGCGGCTAGTACTATCCCTGTGTACAGGCACCTTTTGTATGTGCAGCCAGTTTACTCTATTTGATCAGACATTATGCAGATGACATCTTGAGTGACCGCTTATTGTGCTACTGGATGAGGAGTTTAAAGATTATTCCTTTCAATGTGCCGAGTGTAACGTGTATCTGTTGACTGTATATTATAGTAATGTTCCTGCAGTAGGCATCTTCTAAATTTGAGTTGTGTGCAGTTTAATTTATCATGTGTCTATTTACCTTGCTAGCAAATGTATTTTCGAGTATTTTATAATACAATTGTATATCTATAAGTGTTTGCATTCCACTGAAGATTTGTTGGTTTTAAAGCTGGCATTTCAAGCTGAGGAAAATGTTTGTCGGCTGTATCATCCCCACACTCCTGCTGAAAGGCAAATACAACGTCACTGGCCGCATCTTCGAGCTCCCCATCGAGGGTGCCGGGGCCTACGCATCTCTCCTGAGTACGTAGGGTGACACTCGTACAGGGTGGAGGTAAATCAATGTCATGATAAAAATTTAATTTGCTTGGTTTCGGAAAAGTTGAAATTTTGATATACAGGGTGGGCCAAGTCACTGACACTTTTTATTTTTTAATATCTTTCTTACTTCTTAATATTTTTCTTTCCTAATATTTTATTTATCAGATTTTGGAAATTAATTAGGAAGAAATTCTGTACCGTATTTCTCGATTTGGTGATTGATTTCTCGATTTGGTCAATTTGGCCATCTCGTTCTCTTGATCTCACTTACAAAGACGTTTCTCGTGGGGATATCTAAAGGAAAAGGTTTAGGACAACAGGGAGCTTAGCTCCTGCATATGCCGCAATCTTTAATCTGGCTAAAGGAAAATATCACTAGAGAAATAAGCCCAGGAACTTTGGAAAAGGTTATGTCAGAAGTAATCGAAAGAGCTGCAATTTATGAAGCAGAAAATGTAAGGCATATGCTGGATGTTATTTTTTACATTTAACGATAAAGTTTTAAAGCATATACTAAAAGTAAATTTGCGATAAGAAGAAAATGAAATTTGTGATAGAAAATAAATTTTCATCGCATTGACTGCATGATACTAAAATTTCATGCATAGAACTGTTAAAATAAAAAAATTATTAATATTGAAATGGTTCAGTGACTTATGGCCCACCCAGTATAATAAATCAACCATTCCCTAATTCGTTGACTGAACTTACTAACCGAGCACATGTAATGGATGCTTTGATAATTATTCCAGAAAGCGGCGATCTTTGGTGACAGATGAAACAGCAAAAATTTAATGTAATTCCTGAAGACAAAATTTATCTAGAGACCAAAAATTGTCGGTTTGTTGCAGGTGGAATCGTGATCGAAGCCGAGAGCGACTTGGGATTTAGGCCAGACGGAAAGATGTACATGAAGAACTTCGATATGACCTTTAAGATCAAATCATCGGATGTAAAGTTCGACAACCTCTTTGGCGGCAACCAAGTCCTGAGTGAGTTACAGGGTATATGTGCGAATTCGCTTGGAGATGCATAGTCTAGCACCTGTTGTAATCGGACCATTCAAGCTCTCGCGTCAACTTCACTTCTGTGGAAATGTAAAATATAATTTCGTTTAGGGTCAATGAGTTTGTTTTACTCCATATCCGCGCTGTTGATTCCTGTTGTGGAATGACTTGGTATAGCACGTTACTCTTTGGGCCATGGGAAGCATTTCCCTGCTGGTCCCTTCGCAGGAGTCTGGTAATCCAGCAACAGTGCTTTGTGTTGACGCTGATATCCAGGTCCCTTTTCAATGTCCATTGTCCCATTTTCTATTTTTTTATGCAGCCATGACTCAATAAATTTGTAACAAATGGTTATTTGGCCTGCCAAGGAAGCATTAATAGTTTCAAGTCATGCTAAGATTTTGATGGAAGATTAAATGGGTTTTTCCAGTAACACCTGCCTTGAGGTCTTGAGTTTTATGTTCAATTTTTCTGACTAGGTGACACCATGAATCACTTCTTGAAAGAAAACGACGCACTGATTATGGAAGAGCTGCGACCAGGCCTGCAGAAGCAGTTCGGTGGTCTGCTAGGGGTTATACTCAAGGCGTTCATAGATGCCATGCCAAGGGAGTTGCTCACGGATCTTCCCAACGCAAATTCACAAGATAAGCATCGACGCAGAACCAATGAAATATTAGCAGCTAAAGCACAGGCACAAGCGTCTCAACGCCAGGGACAGCGTGGCTGATGGAGTTTTTACCCTGAATTTCTATTCCATGCATTGAGTTGTAACTGACGGCGCAATTAATTGAACAAATGATGAGCGTTCCAAGCATGAGCCCTACATCACAAACATTTTTTGAAAGCTCCGATAGCCTTCAAGATCCATTTGAAATTACTTCATCCCATGACGTTTTGATAACTACTCGAGTTGATGAGCCGTTTCGCTTTCGGTTGAAGAGATGTACTGTATTTTTAAGTGAGCATCAAATCCTTTATTTCTTTTCAAATTACTTACCAAGACGAAGGCAGTTTATACTGCGCTGTTACGTATATCAGTTATCCCTATTGTTTGTTAGTTCGGGATTATCGTCGCCATTTGCCATCCTGGCATGAATTGTAAAGTAACAACCACGGCAATGGAGGCCAAACAGTGTATTTTAAACCAAATGAAAGACTTGCATAAGTTCAGAGTACAACTTCACTGAATTATATATTTCTGAGTTACTTGACATATCGTCTATACTAATGAAACTATTTGTCCCTACTAATACTACTATTAGTCTTGCTAATACTACTATTAGTCTTACTTATACTACTATTAGTCTTACTAATATTAGTATTAGTCTTACTTAATTATACTACTATTACTCTTACTAATGCTCCCATTTAAATGCGAATACTACTACTCTCCTAATTTCATAATTCAAGGAAATCATGGAAAGTTTTCTAGGCATTTTATTTTCTTTTTATTTCGTGGTTTTGATGATGTTAATATGATACCCATATTAAAGGGATAATAAAAAATCTTTCTTGGGGGAAGTCATCAGTCGACTAGCCCATACGAAAGTAAATCTACGCAATTTATCATTCCTTTCTCAATTTGCTTATCGTACCACGCTCACCTCGCCTCAAGAAATATACCATTCTTCTCTGATTTTACATGTCGTACCTCACATAATTTGACAAATGTAACTCGCCCTATACAACACATCGATTTTCTCATTTTCCTTGCCAACTACACAAATTTCGATATGTAACTAGTCCTACGAAACTTATCGTTCATTTTTTCGTTTTGCTTACGTTACCAGTACCACACACCATTCGCCATAAATCACTCCTAATTCGAGTAAGCTCAATCCTTTCCTAGATAATCAGACTCCCGCTATTTTCCAATTACAATCACTCCTGACACTTGTACAGACCTAATTAATTAGAAACTGCTGTGTCACTCTAGAGAACTTTTCGTTGTAAAACGTTTTTGCTCTCAATGTGTATGATGATACAATTTGTAAGTACATCAGAGTGACATTTCTAAAGAAATAGAAGAAATGATCGCACTAGGCACGGTTAAATTGCATCCAGTGCCCGCACTACTAAGTGCCTCGTAGGCATCGCATCCGGGATCGCTCACTGCCGCTGCTGTCGAGGCGTCGATGCTATGCCAAGGAGTGGCCCTAATAAGTCACCCAAACGGTCTTTCCGGCCCTATCTGTGCACTGATGTGGTATCCACGCGATTGTATATTGGCATGAAAACAGTAGGTAACAGGTAATATGGGTGCTAATTTTGAGTCAAGTAGACAGGCTTGTTCGAAAAGATGTCTTATGCAGTCAGCTTCTCAATAATCTTTGTTGGTGGTGGCGGCGGTGCCACTAGGAAATGTGGAAAAAGATCAAGAGGTTGCTCACGGTGGCTAGAAAGGAGAAATGGAAACCGAAACGATAGTATTAGGTGACGAAAAAGCGCTTGGAGCATAATTCGGTTTTACGGAATATACATAGGATTTTCTGAAGGAGTCAAAAGTTGGTGATGAATCTGAGTGCTTTGTTTTGTATTCTCTGCAGTTGGCATATTGTTGTTCGTGACAGAGTGTGCAGTGGTATGGGCGGGTAGATTAGTGCCCGGGGTCAATCTGGCGTCGCATTAAATTCATTATAATTGTATTATAATATATGATCATCTGTAATTGAGACGTAATATTCACTTGACGTGTTAGAGATTGATGGAAAAGTACTAGACCTTGGTCAGCGTCTGGGAAACATCACGCGATAGCCGTGACTCTATAAAAGGGCTGGGAATCTTAGTATGGCACCCGCAGAAGCTGATCGAGTACGCACGTCGCGCTATAACTCGCGTTAAAGGCACGTCTACACTAGGGGCAACACACGGGCGTTAAGCGCCTCCCCGCCCCTCTGTGCAGCGTCTACATGCCATGGGCCTATTTTCTTCAATGCCGACACTTCTATTCTATTCTATGCGCTTCGTTTGGGCAACGAAGCGATTGACGAGCTAGCGATTCACAGTCGCCCTGCCTCATGCAACACAGGCGTTGCACAGCTGTCAGCCAATGTTATTGTGCTTGGGGTATGGGATTATTTGTTTCCTATTGGAGCCTGACATTCGTTTGACAGATTTTCAAAAATTTTTGGGGCCTTCTTTGAGTTTTAGTGCTGATATAAGGTCTTGTCATTTTTTTATTGCAGGACTAGGTAGGCAGTTTGTAGTTGAGAGCGTAGTGATCGAGTTTGATTTGCATGGGGACCTTAGTGATGGGTGATGTTTTGTTGGGATATATTCGTTTGCTTAATTGGGTATTTTCCTATTTCGACACACGTGTTGTGGCTTTTTTTAATTCTTGGTCCTGCATGCTTTTCTGTTTGTCTAGAATTATTTTTTCCTCCCCTGTACGTGCAGTTGGCGGCAAGTGTTCTATGGACGAGGCCGCAATTCAAACATTTCTTGTGGATGTTGGAGCATTGCGTGTAGGTGTGGTCGCGTTGCGCACTCAGAGCAGGATGGTGCGGTGCTTTTGCATAGGTGGGTAGGATGGTCCTCGAATTTGTAACATTTGTAGCATATCAGAATGTGGATATATTTCTCTTGCTCCGACTGGCTTGAGGTGATACTGGTGTTGAACATGGCAAAACCTTAGTTTACGATTCGTTGGGAAATTGTTGTGCCGAAATAACGCTACTACAGAACTGGAACCACATACACTAAATAGTCAAAATAAAGGATTACACCCACGTCATCAAAATAATAACAACCCAGCAGGCAATGTCAGGTTGAATCAACGTTGAAACAACGTACTTCGTGACGTTGAAATAACGTTGAATATTAGTCCAGAATAAAAAGTGAATTCATGTCATTTTTTCAACGTAATAAATTTCGACTTTGCTTCAACGTTGAAATCGCGTTGAATTCTGACGTTAAAATAGCATTTATAATAGGTTTAATCTCGTTTACATGTTCTATCATGTCACAGTATATGAGCACTGTATAACAATGAGCTGCATTCATTATTTATAGATATACTATTTTCTACCTTATTTACAGGTCGCTTATGTACTACTTACCAGGTCGCTCACCCGACCTGCAATTATGTGGTGACTATGAGTTGGTTATTTTACATATTCACATATTTTATTGTTCCTTCTGTGAATAATAAGTGAAATAAATTATATCTATATAATTTAGACACAGTAGTGACTTTTCAATGAGTTATGCTGTAGAAAGTTAAGTCAAATATAATTCTTAATCTCTCTAGCGATGCAAGGTTCACCGTGGTCTGGTGGGGAAAGGCGAAGCTCGCAAGCAAGAGGTCCGGGGTTTCAATCCACTAAGATTACTTTAATTTATTCAGGAGAGAAGTAAAGGTAATTGATTATGCAGGTGTTTGACAAAATAAAAGAAGCGCCTGAAATTTTGATACCGTAATTATTGAATATGTTATAATCAATGAAAACGCGACATATTTTTAGATTTTATTGTTGCTGCTAATTGATATTTTATTCTTGCACAGATATATTTAGTAAATTTTAGTGTCTATAACCTAATCTATAACATATAAATGGCAAGCATCTCTGACTTTCTAAGATGCCAAATTGTTGGTGCCTGTATGGCAGGTGCTAGTGTGAAAGCGTTTAGAGTGGTGTAGAAAGCTCGGATTGGTCCCAAGAGTAGTGGAAAAATGTGATTTTCTCTAACGAATCATCGTTTACCTTATTTCCAACCTCTGGCCGCGTTTACGTTTGGTGACAGACAATAGTCATTTAATCCAGACTGCCTCCTCCCAACCGTAAAACATGGCGGGGGTATCTGTGATGATCTGGGGTGCTATTTCTTGAAAATCCGGCAGGCCAATGATTTCTCTTCATGGAAGAATCAACAGCCGTCACTCTTTAGAAATTTTAGAGGTCCAAGTTCATCCAATGGTTCATTCAATGCTTCCGGTGGGGAACGTCACCTTTCACGATGATAATGCCTTGATCCCTACAGCTGGAATTGTTAAGAAATTACACAAGGAACATTATAATAAAGTTGAGCATCTAATTTGGCCACCACAATAACCAGATCTGATTATTATAAAGCATTCATGGTCGATTTTAGAGATGCAAGTCAGAAGTCGCTTCCCGCCGCCATCGTCTTTTAAAAGAGCTGTAGGGAGTTTTAACTGATGAATAGGTTAAAATTGAATAGGTTAAAACAAATCACAATTGTATGAATCAATGCCTCGGAGAATTGAGACTGTAATTGCTACCATCCTATAATATATTTTGTGGACTTCTCAGGCGTTTCCCTTATTTTGTCTAAGCCCTGTAAAGGGTAGCAAATAGCATTTCTATAAATAATAAATGCAGCTCACTGTAATACGGTGCTATGCATATACTGTGACATTCATGGTAGAACATGTTAACCTGATGAAACCTGTAATGAATGTGATTTTAAAGTCAGCATTCAACGCGATTTCAACGTTGAATTAACGTCGAAATGTACAAACTTGAAAAAATGACGTTAATTCGCGTTTCATTCTGGACTAATATTCAAAGTTATTTCAACGTCGCGAATTAAGTTTTTTCAACGATGATTCACCCAGACATTACCCGCTGGATCTCAGTCGGAGTTCGTCTGCCAATATCTCTGTCTAGCTTTCTTACAAATATTGTGCGTTTGGACCTTATCAGTTGCTTTCTTGCTTTTTAAACAGTTGCTTTTTTGGAGGTCAATCGGTCTATTGCTGAGATGTCGTCAGTAACGGCGTAAAAACTTGAGGTTGTGTCAGCCGGAAGAAAGGAGCGTTTAGTTCTTTTAAGTGGTCTGGAATATTTGAGAGCGGTCAATAGTGACTTTATTAGTGAGTCTATGGTCGATTATCTTGAGTTGAATTCTGTAGGCCGGTCATGAGCGAGTGGGTTTGAGCCTCTCGGATATATCAACTATCAACTATAGTTGATGTCCGTGAGGCATATTTGGGATGAGATGAATATGGATGATTTTTGGTCATAGTGGGCAGTCTTGGTCGTGAAGTAGGAGAGTCAAAGCCCCGAGCTCCCTGGGAAGGAGGGAGGGGCTGCCCTAACAAAATTCCGGGACCGCCTATAGGCTTTTGTCGAATTGTCACCACACTCGGCGCAAAGATATCCTGGTCTGCTTGGCCACCCGATCGAAATCAGTCTCAGGTCAGAATCTCCGGCCTATCCGACTTTATAGTCGCCTGAGAGTATGACAAGGGTTGGCCGAGCCGAGTCATACAGAGCTAGCACACTGCCCAGAGGCTGCCCTCCGTACCCTGAGCCGAAGCGGACATAGAGAAGCTGATTTACGTGCGGCCCGAGTACTAGACGGCCCCAAAGCAGGGTCGCTCATGCCTCTAAATTTTGTTAGAGATGACGAGACGTGCGTAATGTCTAAGGTAACTGGGGTTCAATCGCAAATATATACACACAGAGAAGAAGAAATATATAAAAAGACAAATCGGAAGATCTTAGTGAACGGAACTTACTTTACCGAGGTCGGATCCGATCTTTGGGAAAAGCCCTATCGAAATTTTCATTTGTCTGCCGCTGGCACAATTAAGGACGCCTCGAGCTCGCCTGGCGGGTAAATTAGCTAAATTAACGGGTAAATTAGCTAATTTCACGTTCGAAAAAAAATTTTCAGGTAAACTAATCGATATCTCCTGAACACCTACGTATATCAAAGTGTTAAAATAATGACGCCGTATAATAATCATAACTGGAATCAAAAATGGACCTGAAATAAGGCATTCTGTCATTTGAATTTGAGGGGAGAGTCTGCCCCAAAATCGAAAATTTTGACTTTTCGGTTTTTATACTCATAATAAAACTTACATTCTGACGCATCTAACGGTACCAATACCATCTCTGTACGTAGATTTATGCGTTCACGACAGATCGCGAAATGGTTAGGGGTGGTGGGGTTCTTTCACATTTAAAATAGGCCGATTACCGGCAGTACACTTAAATAGCTAGTCTGAAAACGTTGTGCTTCAGTTATCCGCCTGCAGTCGTACGGGATAGTTTTCGTGCCGTCGTTTGCACCATCCTTGATAGAAATTGAGCTCCAGTATCGTCTAGTCTTGCAACCTTGCACCCTTGAATGTCTATTTCGAGGCTCGCGTGACTTTGTCGGGCTCTACTGAAAAGTTAACTTATTGTCAGTGAAACCTATTTCCTACAGTTTTCTAGCTACAACAATGAGACATATATCATTCGTTCGAAAATAACAGATCTACAAATTTGTGTTGGCGTTTTTCAAATTGCGTTATAGTTTGGATTTTATTCTGCAAAAGCGGGGGTGGAAAGGGGGTAAAATCGAAAAATTTCCGAAAACTTTTTGAAAAATGACCCTACTTCCACGAAAATTAGAATTTCAAAAAACCGCAGACAAACTTTTATAGATAAAGACTTTACGCATCGAATGATATGTGTCTCGATGTTGTAGCTTGAAAATCCTAGGAGGAGATAGATTTCTACAGAACCCCTTTTTGGCCGTTTACTAAGAATTTCACGTTTTTTCGAAAAATTCACACAAACAAAATGCTTTTTTATTCTATTTTACATAAGTGCACAAGTTTCAGAGTGATCCGTCTCTAAATAGCCGAGATAAATTTTAGGGCAGACGCTCCCATTAAGAACGGAGATCCCTCCCCTGCCTCTAGCTGCTACCCACCTCTCTCTCTCACGAACCCCTTTCCCCCTTCTCATTCAATCTACGACCTGAAGAACTGCTTGGTTCGGCGCCCTGCCGCCCATGCATAAGGCAGCGCCGTATTTCGTACTTCCCAGGCTGTTGGAGTTTTTCACTATTTTAGCCATGGAGCAGCGCTGCATTACTTACAACCAGAGCTGGGCAGCGCTACTTTGAAATGTAGCGCCGCTACCGCTACATACTCTAAATATAGCGGGCGCTACCGCTACCACTACACTCACTAGATTGTAGCGGGCGCTACCGCTACCGCTACAGTAAAATGTAGCGCCGCTACAATTAATGGCTAAAATTATTGGAAATCTCTATATATTCATTGTTCTGCTATATGGATTTACTCATAAACATTTAATGATAATAAAACATTTTCAAAACATATCAATGCATTTTTTTGCAATTAACCTAACCGAACTAGTACGGGTTAGATACAGTAAATAAAAGTTACAGTTATTTTTATGTTTTACCTTCCCTACATGGATGTCTACTTTAATCTACCAATCTCAAAAATTAACCACATATACATATGAAAAATCAATCTTATTTGTACATATATGTGGATTATTTTTGAGATTGGCAGATTAAAGTAGACATCCATGTAGGGAAGATGGAACATTAAAATAACTGTGTAAAAATAACTGTAAGCAAACTGAAACAAAAAAAAAAAAATACCTGTAAGTGGTAACTGGTAACAACTTAACAAGTAACAACTAACATTTTGACACTAGTAACAGGCTGAGGTTGACAATATTACACCGAAATCTTTCGTACAGTTTCATTCTGTAATTTTTATATTATATTATGTATGTATCATGCTGGTTTTTAAATAACAATTAATACTATTAAGTAAAATCTAAAGGCTTTATCTACAAATGTAGCGGTAGCGCTGTAGCGGTAAAACCTCGTATCGCTACTTAAATATGTAGCGGGCGCTACCGCTACCGCTACATAAAAATAATCATGAATTACAAAATCGCTGTAGGCTGAGAGCAACCTTCAGTAGCCTGTATAATAAGACCTGAGAGCGCTTGCAGCCTTCAGTAGTTAGCATCGCGGCGTCAGGCTCAGGCAGTGATCCCGTTGCTTGCATTGGCTCCACGAAGACTGAAGTATATCAAACTCTGAAGCAATTAAACTCGAGTCAAGACCGAAAATATCAGATCAGTCTTGGACGATGCGTGCCCTCAACGCCCTGGTTGTGGTGCTCCTCAGCGTACACCTTGTTTCTGCTCAGCAATTTGGTGAGAACAAATTTTTAATCTTTGGCGTAGTTGCGAACAAATTTATTTCGTCGATTGCTTATGCAAATAAGCGACGTAAAAAATTAAGGATAGAAAACTGTATTTGATCATGGATATCAAAACTAAAAAAATTATGTTTGCATTTTTTTCTTGAACACAAAATATATCAGACACTAAATGATGTTGAACAATATTAATGTTTTGTGAATGTATATCTTATACTTTTGTGCGAGATGGTGAATAACAATGCGGTCATAAGAATTGTTTATAATAGTCACGGACTAAAACTGCATGTGTAAAATTTATCGACTTCACTTTATTTAAGAAGTGGATGAAAAATATTGAATAGCACGAGTGAGGATAAGTATTGGAATCTTTTAAGTAAACGGATACTGTTAGGTAAATGAACGTTTGTATCATCTATTTTGTCTACTTGAAAAATATGTTCTCCCAGTTAATTGTACATGTCTTCAGAAATCTTCTTTTGCCAATGGTTGACAAACAAATTTTAACTGTATTTTTTTCATGGTTTGCAAAATATCTATCACTCAATTATCATCTATTAGCAGTATAACAGGTAATTAAAAATTTGTTTCAATATAAGGATTGAAAATTTTCTGATATGCGGTAAAAAACTAATGAATTTGAAAAATAATAAAAAATATTTGCAGTTTCTAAAGAATTTATTTCTAGGAAACGTTGAATTAAAGACACGATAACTTTCAATAACTCTAGATGGCGATTCTTAATACCTTTTCTATATAAGATAATTAGTCGTTCAAATCGTCGCACGAAAAAAGAAATATTTTTAGCGCATTTTCTCATTTATGGAAAAATGCACTATTGTGCTCGCCATGTCCGTCTGTCCGTCCGTCCGTCCGTCTGTCCGTCCGTAACTTCACGTTTTCGTCGACGAGAAAAGGCGCGCTCTGTCACTCACTGCAGTGAGTACTGAGGTATATTTTTTTAAATAATCGGTAATAATTCTAGATTTTGTTATTAGCACCCCAGACGTTACTGCATGTGGCGCTTTTTCTTAACAAGATCCATTATTCTGAGATATTGATTCGTGTTCATAAAATTTATTGCAGCTAGTCTATCTGTAGCGTTCAACAGATACAAATCACATCGAGAATTCCTATACGCGTGACAAGTGATCTTGAAATTGAAGATTATTTCTAAGTGATCATAGAAGCAACATATGATTATTGTTATTAATATTCTTTGAATAGTTTACAAGCGTTTGCAGGTGCAAGTTTGTTAAAAAAGAGGTATTTGAAATAATTTTATGATGTCATATCATCATCATCTGAGTTATCAAGTCATCGTAGGACATCTGAAGTAATGTTCTGAACAAATAGGATCTCTGGATGCGTACTGGATCCTTCTAAGGTGCAACCTATCAAATGCGCATTATTGCGAATGTCTCTGCCTTTTCGTGTTTTTTATTTACACATTTTACAAAAGTAGATCAAACCTAATATGTTTAACTGCAACTTTTGATGAAACAGACATGGGTTTAATTTACAGAAATTTGCGATTTTGGAAATGAGATTTATTGTGAGTGGATAAGTTTATTCATTTTCAAATTTACGCTATTATTGAACCAAAGTTCTCTAGCTCATCGCCTAAAGTAAAGCCATTACTGAACCAAGATCTCTAGCTCATCGCCTATATATAAGCCATTACTGAACCAAAATTCTCTTGCTCGTCGCCTAAAAACTGGAATTGGATATCAGCGCTCAAAACTGGGATTATTTTTTATCCGTCCAAAAAATATCATTCAATGAAAAAAAGACCAAAGCACAACTGCCCACACCAGCCAGTTTTTGTGGCTGCTATTCCAACTATAACCCTCCTCCCCCACCAATTTCTTCTAAAATGTTTGGAAATAACGCCGGAGGTCACAGCTTACGTCGCTCGAAGTGTCCTTGAATTTAAGGGTTTTTTAAACAGCAGCCGCATCCTGTAACCTATCGAGGCAAACTCGTCTGTTCATGGGAAATTTTAGATATCTTAAGGTAACCCATTGAAGATAGAAGTAGATTTTATCCTATATTTATCCAATGAATATTAGGTTAATTTTGCCTATAAAGTGCACAACAAAAGTTTTCTTTCTAGCTTGGAGACTAATCACTTGAATTATGAATACATAATTGATGCATATTGATGAATATTGTATTATGAACAAAATATACGTAAATGTTCGCGTTTTGAACGCAGAGCTTCCCTTGAGCTAACTCGTATTAAGTTAAAGCTGTGTGGTTAGTACAAAATTCTGAAAATCGTTTCCAAAACCTCCGTATTGCCATTTATTTATTTCCAAAAATATACGAGTCAAATCAATATAGTTTTGTTATTAGAGTTTTTTCGATTGATGTTTCGATTTATAAGTCAAAATTCTAAGTCAGACATAAAACCTAAGAAATACCTAACATTAAATCGAAAAACAGGACTCGCGGAACAATGAGTCATAGAAGACACGAAAAGAATAAAATCTAAGAAAAAACTCTGAAACATAAAAGCCTAGCGATTCACTATTTAAGAGGATATCAGCTAAACGCATTATTGAGACACAGCTTTCGTTTGAAGATATGTAGAGATCCCAAAATTCTCAAATCCGAACAGCTAGAAGTGGAACCGAGTATCCTGAAATCACTCTCAGATACAGCATGGAGGCGCAGGGAAGAATGAGGAGGCTTGCCGAGAAGCAAGTTCGAACGATAGCTCCTGCCGCGGTGTTCAAAGGCCATACTTTCAAAACTCGCTAAGTGAACGTAAGTACCTACGCTCTATTATCTTATCTATGATTGGTGGATTTTGCTTGAAAGGCCGTCAATAATTGACTGATGAACTTACGATCTCATAACTTTTTTTGAAAGTATAGGGCCAGAAACTTGGATGTAGAAGTTACGTGACGTCATTCCAACGTACGCAGATGCGCAGCGCGCACAACTTTACTCATAGACCAGGTTTGATTGCGTCCGGGCAGGAATAACGTCGATATACCTGGTGAAAGAACTAATTTTGAAATTATTTACCAACAAAACATAGAAATTAATATTCGGGAAATATTTCATTAACAAAATCTTTAGTTCTTTGGACATAGTTTCAGATGCACTACCAAAAATAGGGCAATGTGCAATAAATAGTTTTCTACTATCGCATTCAGTCGCAGTTTCAGAAAATTTGTTAGAGAAGAAACGTCTGATTTTATCAAGCACAATTTTTTGTCTGACTTGGAATTTTGATTTATAAAATGATTGTATTCATTTTTAGATTGTCGACTGATGATGGAGCTGGACTCCGAAATGTTCTCAATATCGATATGTTAAATTTACTTGGCGTTTTCTTTGCTTTTAAATTCTTCCATATTCGTATGGTTTTAAAGGAACTAGTTAACAATCTACGTAAAAGATTAAAATGATCATCACAATAGACTTGTATAGTTTTTGGTCAAATTATTGTTGTTTCTATTGATAAATACTGTCTACAGTAGAAGCTGTCTACAGTAGAATAAAGAAAATTAGAAGTGTTAGAAGTGTTCTAAAGTGTTAGAAGAATTAACTTCATATATACCCCGGAAGGAAGTTATCATCGTTGTAATAGAAACTTATCCAGTCAAGTTGATAATTATTTATTTGCCAGATTTGGAGTTCGAATTAAATTCCGATCAATTCATCCATCAGCTAATGAATACTCAATAATAAATTCACCTAATTTAAACACGAATTTTTGCACCATGTCCCGACCTTATTGATGCCAAACTATCACAGTTGCACAAAGTTCGCGTCCGAAGGCTTAAATTAATGTGAGTTTTGGACAATAAATGCGAAAAAATTAGCCTGCTTCAGATTTTTTTCTTTGCCATGAAGTCGACAGCTTCAGTATTTTTATTTTACATTTTTGAATTATTATAAGCCTCTCGCCTTTCTTCAAGTCCAGGCGGTCACACCCTGTTGAAGACATTATATTTTGGTCAGATTAGCCACGGTCGCACTCAGGAAAACCAGTGAAACTTCGTCCACATTACCCTTACTTCTGTCATGTGTCTGTGCTCGTCAGAAGTCCTATGGGATTTCGCGCTCCTAGGGGGATTGTTCCTGAGCGCCCCACCGCTGAGCTCGCGGTGTCTGACTGCAGGTCTCAGCTGTGGACTTGTGGGGTTAAGTTATTATGTAGGTAGGATTCCTTACGTTTCCCTTCTCTGTCTCTCTCGTGTGGGCGGCCAACGTCCTGTGTAAGCGACCTCTTGTTCGAATGCGTTAGTTTCTGTTGCTTTTCACCTGTCCCTCCTTGTCATAATAGCGGTTTCAGCGTTATTAGGCCGTAGGCCTGTCGCCGATTTTTAACATTGCAGAACATTCACAGCATTTTGCGGTCTCGAACTCGCAACTCACTGCTACAATTCTGCTATGCTTAACCGCCCGGCCTCCTTGCCGATTCTGACCAGAAACTGGCGCACAGAGCTGGGATCGAACCCGCGCCTCTCTACGCCAATCTTGGTACTCTGAACTTTAACCACTGGGCCACCCTGTCATATCATCTCTTTGAGATGCTAACGCTGCTTCTTTCGAGCCAGCTTCAGCGAGATGGACAATTGAGACCTTCCGCCCCTTGTGGGTGATGAATAATTGAGACCTTCCACCTCTTTGGTGATGTTCATCCTAACTTTCGGTGCGAGATAACTAAATAGCTGAAGCGCTATACATTTGGCCACTAAACTAACTAAACTCGTTCACATTACGATGCAGTTTTCCCCCTCGTATGGGTCATTCTGACCAAGTTTGGCCCGGCAATAAGACGTATCAGTGCTACGTTTGCTCTCTGCTCGTGCTGTGTGCAAAGAAATATTTCACGATTCAGACAATGGGACCCGTACATTTTTCTGGGTTCTGACCTAAATGACCCACGAGAGCAGTAGTTGGCAGCATTGGCAAGTACTCCAAATGAATATATATCTAGGAGGAATAGGAGCATAATTCAGATCTGACAGAAAATCTTAGATTTTACAGGCATCAAAATTCATGCGAAGCTAGCCACAAAGGCGCAAATCAAGGACACAACAAACAGGTTTCTGCCACATTTGGAGGTCACACAAAAAGTGCTGAGCCCGGGATGAGACTGACAAAGATTGATTAGTTAATTTATGACTATAATCATCTTATTTAATTCTAATTAATTGAAGACTTTCGAATACCATCAATCGAATGTCCAGTGAAATCGATGACTCCCAACATTACCATCCATCACAAAGAACATGAAATGAAAAAAATGCTTTAGATTGGAAAAAGATGTTATTTACCACACAATTTTCAATTAAACTCACATCCACACGCTCATTACTTTAATAGAAAATTTGCACCTCATGATCAAATTTGGGTTTAAAAAGGGAAGGAATAGACGACGAGACGTTTCCTATCGTCTCATATATCTTAAAGTTGGAGAATCGGAGTGATTACTCCACCAATTTTACGTTATGTTCAGGTTCAGGTTCAAGATACCGGTATTCATTACTTATCGTTTTGTCAGGTGGTTTGCCGAGTGGCACTTGATTGGCACGTGAATAAGGTTCTCTTTTGGACAGGTTCCGGCAAAATATAGTACAAAGAGAGGGTTTTAATGAAACACTGATACATTTCATATTAAATTGAGAAATTCAAGTTCACATCCTACGTTAACAAAAATCTCTAGTACATGAAAAATGTAATCCGCAAAAAATCAAAGTCCCAAAATCTATCAGTTAAATCATCATTTAAATCATTTAATATTACCGGGGAAAGTGTGTGATCCGTGTGAGGGGTCCATCCACATTACTGTAATAGACTTTTTCTTCAATACCGTCACTTTGCTCAGTGCTGGGTCTCCTGTATAAATTGTCGACCTTATTCTCCCACACTGAGCAGGTGAGCATATAAGCGTAGGGCAATATTTGTTGTGTATTTGTGTAGCGTAGGATAAAACTATGGTGTTGGTATTTATGATTGATAAATTTGAACTAACTGAAGATAAATCAATTTAAATGCATAGTTATTAATTTAGGCTTGTTTCTTGCGCAGGTCAAGGGCCATACTTTCAAAAAAAGTTAAGAGATCGTAAGTTCATCATCCAATCATTGACGGCCTTTCAAGCAAAATCCACCAATCATAGACAAGAAAATAGAGCGTAAGTACTTACGTTCACTTAGCGAGTTTTGAAAGTATGGCCCCAGATCTTTAGGACCGAACCTTGTCCCACGAGTTCACATACTAGTTTAAATACTAATTTATATTCACGTATCCACTCGCATCAACTTACCTTTTTATATTCACTTTGTACTATTGTCAATAATATTCCCTTGTATCCTACATACTTTAAGTCTGTAACGTTAACTGTAGTTTATAAATCCAACCTGCCTACTTGAATTTGATTTGCATACCCCTAAATATAATTTCGAACCGACGTTCCCTGACAATCCGTTGCAGTTCCAATGCGTATGACAGTTGTCAACGACCGTAACTCGCGCACCCGTTCACGGTCGTGTGTTCAGGCGACCGTACCGCGGCTGCCACCGCGCATTGCAGCCGTATTTCAAGTGGCCGTACTGCAGCTGTATCGCGCGTCTCTCTTCACAGTTGCTCTTTCTTCATAGCTGTCGTATCTCGTTGATATAGATGCCACACGGCCAGTCTGGCCGTAGGTTGTTTTACAACGACCGTACTTCAGAATAGTGGCGTAGTCTTCATCGTCGATGATGTTACTTCGGCTCAATGCGGTGCTTCGGCGGTTGAAGATGAATGCAATCGTACCGATTTTTCTTGATGGAAATCGTGACCGTATCGTACTGATGATTCTTGGTGTAGAGCTCGAAACTTAGATCTTCTGATGAAAATAGTGACCGTACTATTGATGACCGGTATATGATAATTCTTGATCTTGAACGTGCTCACCGGACTCTTGGCTGCTTCGATATAAGTCTGGTTTTTTCGCGATCGTCAATGTTCAAAAACGGTAACACCGCGGCCTCACGGCCGCAGCCGTTACGTCCGCTAACTGCAGACCGTACGTGCGCGATGGTCAACTCCTTAGAACCAACAACCCTTGGCGCGAATTCTCAGGTCCTTATATACGCTAGAGTCGCCCACAGTTAAGCCTATTCCCTCGAAACCGACGCCACATTCCTTCGAATGGAATGTCCCTCGCGCTGAGCGCCAACGTTTCAATGTAAACAACCTTTCCCACGGTCTCGAAACAACGGTGCCGCATCTTAGCATTCTTAACATCTATGCATAATACATGTTCAATATTACCTACTGTCAATATTACCTACTTTTTTCACTCACAAAATGTAGGTACCGACTCAACACCTGCAAGACTTTCATGACTTTTTATGTATTATGATGATACATTTTATTGACACACGATCGACTGCTCTGAAGTGTTGATGAAAAGTGATTACTTTAAATTAAATGAATAAGAGAATGAATACTTTTATATAAAAACACAAATATAGAAAAAATATAACTCAGTACTCACTGCAGTGAGTGACAGAGAGCGAATTTTCTCGTCGACGAAAACTTGAGGTCACGGACAGACGGACGGATAGACAGACAGACAGACGGACGGACGGACATGGCGAGCACAATAGTGCATTTTTTCCATAAATGAGAAACTGCGCTAAAAAACAATACATTTCAATGCTGCGATAGGCTGGTTAACGAATAATATAGGAACGAAAGCTTGTTAATGAAATCAGAAACTAATTTTGTCTCTTTGTCATCAGATTGAAGAAAAATTCGTTAATTTTACCCGGTCGGCAATGGGTATTACTCTATATTATTGAAAAAATAATACCTCCGTGTTACGTGCCTCACCGATGAGAACATGGTTCACCGTTCATCTAATAACTTAGAACAGCGTTTAGTAAATGTTTTTATTCAATAATGTAAGGAATAAATAAATGAATTTTTGGCAACAATTTCATTCCTCGAATGGCGTCGGCTGCCGCCTTTCAAAGCACTCAAATTAGACTCCCAATTGCTATAGAAAAGAGACACTCGGTACGTCATCGAAAACATCTTAACAGAGTTCAAATATTGATTGCAATATTTAATTAATGTTCAATAGTTATTTCAAATGATGAAGTACTATTTATGTACCTATTTTCTAACATTGTGTGTAATTTCCGATGTTCATTGCATGTTGGTTGACCCGCAGTCACGCTGGTGAAGCAATGCCACGAGCAGTTCCTGGACCGCTTCAACGAATGCTTAATTAGCGCCGTGAAGCGCGTGCAGCCCACTCTCGTCAAAGGTGGGTGAAAAAATTGGCGGCAGGCTATAAGGCCTATATATAAAAAACGTTGAAAACACTATTATCAATATTATTATTACTATTATTAATGTAATTATTATCATATTATTATTATCATTATTATTTTAATATCAAACCTTTGAAATATTGGGTGTCCGGAAGTCTTGGGTCCGCGAAACCGTATGCATTGTTATGATCTTTTGTCAGTTAAATCGGGTAGCATAAAACTATTGTTTATTTTAATAACTGAAAGATCTGACAAGTATCAGATTCATCTACATTCAGTGGAAATCCTTTACCTATTTACAGGAAAATATTTCTAGATCATTGTTCAGATATGTCCGATAAGTACGAGTGAAGACCAAGTCACAGAGCCTTGTTTAACCAGGCAACCCGGAGCTGAATGTGCCCAGCTTAGACCCCCTACGCCTGGGCGACTTCTCGTTTGTTCAAACTGAAGGCCCCGTCACGGTCAACGCCTTCTACTCCGATACCCTCGTGTACGGCGTGCCCAAGTTCGACATCAAGTACCTCGAGTGAGTGTCGCATGTACCTCGAGTGAGTAGCGCAAGTACCTCGAGTGAGTAGCGTAGTACCTCGAGTGAGTAGCGCTCGGTTGAAGATGACTGTGACCGTACCGCTTCTTCTTGATGGAAATTGTGACCGTATCGTACTGATGACCGTAACGATGATAACTCCCGGTGTAGAACTCGAACTTAAATCTTCTGATGACGTGCGTTATAATCGTTGGCCCTCTCGCATTGTCTCACCGCTGAGTCGCAGCCGTAGTGATGATGTTGATTTTCTTGACGTGCTCACTGGACTCTTGGCTGCTTCGATAAGTCCAGATTTCTCACGACCGTCAATGCTCGAAAACGGTAACACCGGCGGCCTCACGGCCGCGGCCGTTAAATACAGTCTGCTGACTGCAGACCGTGCATGCGTGACGGTCACCTCCGTAAAACCAGCAACCCTTGGCGCCAATTTTGAGGTCCTTATATAGGGAGCCGTCGCGCACAGTTAAGCCTATACCCTTGAAGTGACGCCGCGACGGTTGTAAGTTCCACAAGGTCAGCACCTTTGATATTCTCGCCATTTCAAACTATAAACAAACCCTCGGTCTCACGATCTCGAGAACAATATAGCACCTTATGCAGGCTTTACACAGTTTCAACCCAAATTCCTGTAGCCTTCTCAACATTTCACTCTTAGTCTCTAACTTCCAATAACTTTCTTAACTCAAGTTATTAATTATTTCACCATCAAACCACGTTCTATACAGCATAATATAATTTTAAGTCAGAATTACCGACGCTCTAATCATGTGATGCATTTGTGCACATGCAAATGCGAAAAGAAGAATCAATGAATTACGCTTGCCACAAAAATAGGACTGACCAACCTTAAATTACCAAGAGTAACTGTAAAAGTGATTAACTTGCCACGGTTATCTTGACCCTATCTCGACAGACGGTCCAGCTACATGTTCACAAATTACTCTGTTCTATGTCTTCCAGCCTGAACGTGCAGAACGGCTCCATGCACTTTGGGATCACCCTCCCATCCATGACCGTCCGGGGGAAGTACAAGATCGGAGGTCGTGTCTTCGAGCTCCCCATTGAGGGAGAGGGTGATAGGGGGACACTTTACAGTAAGTTGAGGGAGAGGAGCGGGGGGACACTTTACAGTAAGCATCGAAGCAAATTATTCTTCATAACTCAAAGTGGTTGTTTATTTTTTAACTTGTTCCCTGTCACTGTCGTGAACCATTCTAATTTTTTTGTCGTTGCCCGGTGCTAAATGCGGTTTCTACGGTTATCAAAAATCAGGTGTAGCGTCAGGAAGTGAGGATACCAGTGAGGCATTGTAGTGGGGATTGTCTCAGATTTAGGGAAGCGTCATGAGCTGTTACCAAGGCCAGCTGACTGAACTGACGCTCCACATTGTCATCACTTAGTTCATTGTTAAGACTTATTTCATTGTAACACCATTGCTCAATAATGTATTGCAATATGTTGTACAAGTATTGTTGATGATATTCAAGTTGGAATAAATTTATCTCAATTCATTCAAGCTTATCCATACGAGGTATATAATTTGCAGTAATTCATGTGTGATTACTAATGATCATATTCATGAGTTGATATGAAGATTTGAATTCTTCAGGTAAAATAGATTTTTATAAATAATTTTCTGACATTAACCTGGTGGGTGAGAATAAGTTTTGGAGCGAATGCCCAGCCTCAGATACAATAACTATACTCAGCCTCAGAGCTAGAAGCCGCGGACTACGCTGGAACACCGTAAACCAGACTAATGAAACATTGGTTCAAGATAGTAAAGCCGTAGTTTTTCAGCCAATATTTTAGCATGCTCATTCATAAGCAGGCAGTTCTGCATACGGCCTCGCGAACTCCGGCCTAACCTCTTTTGGCCTAATCTGTTCATGTTGTCCTTACTCACAACGTTCTTGCAGCCAATGACTGGCCATACCTGCTCACTGGCTCCACCTCTCTAACCACCTGCAGCCAATGAGATAAGATTAGGTCTGCTCAGGTTTGATTTGGGTATAGAATTGTAGCGACGTGAGTAGGTTAGGCCAGAAAATGTTAAGCCGGAATCGATCGATTAAGATCATTAAGCCAATGAAGTAAGACCATGCTTAACTTAGAATGCTGAAGCAGTGGATGTGGACATAAAGCACATGGGCTTTGAAAACTTGAACTCAAAGGCTGCTATGCCCTCTAGCGTCCTTACCCACAGAAAGGAATATGAACGAAAGTGTGAAGTTAGGCATAACTGCCCTCCGGCATGCTCCTCATTCACCTGAAGTAATTAATTTGGTCCAATTTATTTGCCAATATTTAAAGGGATGGAATATTTAATCGCAATCATGTGTGCAATTAAATTCATGCGAAATAATTCAAGTAATAATTCATTTGTGGTCACCCATTCAATAGAATTTTGAATAGTTTTTGTTATAAGATTTTGTGTAAAATATACAATGCGTTTTGTGCACAGCCGGCATCTCTGTTGAGGGTATCGGCGAAGTCAGGCCCCACGCAGGCTTCTTGCGCATAGGCAACATTAAGCTGGACTTCGATTTCAAAACCATGGTTACCAAGATGGAGAACCTCTTCCCTAACAACCGAGTTATGGGTGAGTGAAATGCATTAAATTTCGCATGCCTTACCTGCACGAGCTTTATGTTATGCGAAATCCAAAAAGGTATTAATTTATTTAGCTTCATTCACTTTTGATAAATGCAATATGAATTTAGTGACAGTTGCATTAAAATGAATAAAAATGTAATCATTGCAAGTCTTTAAGTTTTGTTGATACAATAATTTCCAAATATATTACTTTTCTAATATTTGTAAAAATTTAAAAAATTTTTATTTTGAGTTATGTATATGATCCGACACTTCTTGAACAACTGCATGACATGATAGATAATTTCAAATTGGAACTATTCCTCACAGCAGATATCATAATACAAAATAAAAACTACCAATCGTTCGCAGGTGACACTGTCCACCACTTCCTGAACAACAACTACCAAACGGTGGCCGACGAAGTCCGGCCTGAAGTGTCGCGCCAGCTCGGCAATTTCTTCGTTGAGTTCTTCAACCGTATCCTGACGAAGGTGCCAGCCGCAGTGCCACGCGGTGCCAGCATCAACACCAACGACAAGCACAGAAAGAAGACCCTTCAGGATTTGGCACTCCGCCGCATTTCTTCTGCATCGAGAAACTGAATGCATAAAATTATGATTGAAGAATGATCCTTGAGATTCACCCGAATTTAATGAGTATTTTGAAAATTTAGTTAGCAAATTTGGAAATAATTGCTGCGAATTATGACCTCCAGGTTTCTAAGGACCGCAAATTTTGACCTCTGAAACCTTGTCCATTGATAATTGTTATCTTGTACACGTGATTCATAGCTGCCATATGTATGGGCAGTTGCCCAATAACGTACGCATTCTGTAATCGGCACTTAAACAATGCTTATAAAATACTTGGTTTCAAAACCTTCAACAGAACATTAAAAAATTCGTAATAACTAAAATTATCTTATAAATTTGGATTTGCCCGATCAGAACTGATCATTCACACAATAATTTAATGCCGGTCGAAAAGGACGCTAGGGCTTGTGTCTCGAATTAAAAGTAAAAGATTTCAAGGTTTTTCACTGAAAATAAAACCTTTTAAATATTTCGGATAACCTGTACGCGATAGATTTCTTCTAAATAATAGGACAGGCAGTTTTATTGCTGCAGAAGTATCACCGCCTGGACGATGCATTAATTTAGCTCCCTAAGTCCTTGAGCCAAAACACATTTCTTAAAAATACAAATAAGAGTCGCTCATGATGGAGAATTTCAATAACGTTATAGTCTGAAGCTCAAATAAGAATCATTCAAATTTTTAAACAAATTGTTTTTAGTTCTAAAGGATTTCCTGAGGTCTCTTCATATTTACGTAGTTTGTAGTAGTTATTTAGCACTGTTAGTTTGAGTGTCCGTTTGTTGATCATTTCTGTTTTACGGACAATTATATCACTTGTTACGTGTTTACGTATTATGATCAAATTCAAGTAGAACTATTATATTGTCAATAGTATGTCAATTCAAGGCCAGCAAGCCTTTGTTCTTCAGTTGTATACCAGATTCCACCCAAATACAGTTCCCCAAACCTCTAGTCTCGTAGCTGCCCATCTTCCTCCTTATATAGCTGGGACTTAGAAGTCACACGACTAGCAAACGTAACATCACTCGTCAAGAGTTTTGAGTTTAATTTAGCTTTGCATTTGAGTGACTCTATCTTTAAATCCCTGCACCGAGAGCATTATTCTAAAGCTGTGGGTCTCTTTGATGACGATGAGTGGCGTCTTTCTATTGCGAGAAATGTAATCAAGATGCAGATGCAATCCCAATCCGATTATTATAGTTTGAGTTATTTGTACAGTTTCACATGAATTTCCAAATGGAACTGTGTTTAGAGACATTATTATAAATTGGTATACAGTCAGCTCGTTGTATGACTCGTGTCATATTTC
>NW_025936264.1:0-1230 GCF_000764305.2 Hyalella azteca | reverse complement strand
CATGGTGCACAGCACCCACCTGGAGCAGCATGGTGCACATCACCCACTTGGAGCAGCATGGTGCACAGCACCCACCTGGAGCAGCATGGTGCACAGCACCAACCTGGAGCAGCATGGTGCACATCACCCACCTGGAGCAGCATGGTACACAGCACCCACCTGGAGCAGCATGGTGCGCAGCACAGTACCCACCTGGAGCAGCATGGTGCGCAGCACAGTACCCACCTGGAGCAGCATGGTGCGCAGCTCTGTGGTCTGTACAGCACGACTGGAGTCCAGGAGCCTCTGCAGGACGAGGGAGGCGATGTCCTGGAGCACGGGGGGCGGGGGGCAGCACTGCAGGATCACCACCTCCAGCAGCTTCGCAGCGTGGCACTCGCAGTCCTCATCCTCACCCTTCGTCAGGATACTCTGGCACCTGCGACATAAAATAATTTACAGTACAACCAAATAAAGTATCGTCTAGAACAGGGGTCTCAAAACTTTGTTCATCAAGGGAAGAGAGCAAGCTTTCTGTAACATTCGCTGGCCAGTCACGCCCATTTACTGTTTTTAGTTCATGCGTAACCAGAAATAAACGCCACGCTCGATTTTTGTACACATTATGTTGAACTACGAGACATTCTCGGCGGGCTGAATGGACCCGCGGGCCGTAGTTTGGAGACCCCTGATCTAGAATGTCATACAAATAATAAGAACACTTGAGCACCTACGGCAAAACAGACATTGTAATACAGTAAAGCACAGTCTCATTTATAACTCGGTACTTAATACATGAAGTGATACGTGATACTTAGGCACCAGCATCATAAATTATTTTCGGATACGATACGATAGAACATCATTTACAATACTACCAAACATAATACATAATGTGACACATGATACTCTGGCAGCTGCCTCATTGAAGACAATAGAATACCTATACAATACTGAGCATAAAGTGTTTGACATTATTCTCTAGATCTGTTTGTATTGGATTGATATTCTACCGCCAACATCCAATAATATGTCCAATTAATTGGCTCATGTTCTGATAAAAAAAATTACTATTAACTGTCTTACCGGCATTTCAGTGACCAACTGCCACGCAAAAAAAAACTTCTAATGCAACACTAAATACCCATAACAAATTTGATAAAAACAGAGGAATGGTTTGTTTTCATGTGGCGGTCGGCCCCTAGAACGCCAGTCAGACCTTCTTTACAACACTTATCTTTAACTTCACTT
>NW_025936263.1:37699-61162 GCF_000764305.2 Hyalella azteca | reverse complement strand
TTAGCTTCCACCTCCGGGACTTCCGATTTGCGCATTTTAGAATCACTGTACATCTGTAAAAACTTAGGCCCAGTTTGAATTCAGCTGCTAGCTCCTATCCCCTTGAAACTGTTAATAGATAGTTCTTTTTTTTTGCTCGGTCTATTACTTGTAAATTTAGCTTTTTAATTTCGTTCTCTGCTTTCAGTGTATTAATTTGTGACTTCTGATTTGTGATACTAGATTCTACAAACTGACGATGGAGCTTGTCTCCGAAACGTTTTCTATAAAGATATGAATTTTTGTGGACTTTTCTTTGCTTTTAAATTCTTAGTTAATTTGCGATTTAAGCAAACAAGTGATATCAATTCATTATAAAAAGAAATATCAGTAATATTAATGACAAAACTTTACACCAGTAATTCAATTGATGAAAAGTACGTATTATTAACGAAAATTGTTGTAAGCCATTCTTTGAACCAATAAAAGTAGGTTAGTTTACATCAATATTTCAGATAAATAAAAAAATATTGGGGCAAGATATGCGGCCATGGGCCCTGCCTGGGGCAGTTATGTGGCGCTGTTGCCAAATGAACGTCAACGGCGGACTAAACCTGGCTCAAACTACCCATTGAAATGGCACAATGTGGCACCGTCGCCGGTCCCATGAACCTTTTCTTCGTAAATAGTGAACGGGATATTATCATAGTAATCATAGCTCTAAGTTAAGAATGAGTATGAGCTAAGATTTTCTGTTCTGTTCAGTTAACAGTTAATAGAGTTAACAGTTAACAGTGTTAACTGTTAACAGTGCTAACAGTGCTAACAGTGCTAACATAAATTTGAGCTATGTCATCATTTGTTCCCTTGGAAATAATTTTTTCTTATCAAACCTCAGCTTGTGAAATATAAATAAACATAAACAAGTCCAGGAATGCCCGTCATCCGGCGATTTATAACTGAAGTAAGTCACGACCTGGGCGATGCTTTCACTTGTGAAGGTTTTATAACTCGAATAAACATTTTAATCATGAGGAGTTATCCATAAGCTAAGTCAGTTGTACCATTGGCTTATCATTCTCTGTTATTTAAGCGATTTGGTATACCGTGCGCTTGGGGAGCAATTCTGGTTACACGAGAACAGCTTGAACTTTTTACTTTTGTTACCCTGAAATAATAATATATGATATTGTAGATGTTATTGGTAGATAAAAATCAACTGTTCCAAAATAAGTTTACATTTTACAAAGTAAAACATCTCGAAATATTGGCCCTGGCTTTTTTATTCATCATAACGGGAGATGAAATAAATAATTACTTTAAAACTGGAACCTAAGAATTAATATTTCACCAACGGTGATGGATGACGGGATCGATTGACATCAATTGCCAATTAGTGAACGTGAATATAAAATCAATTTATGGGACTCGTACGAGTCTTTCTTTACTCGATGTAGGATTTAATATTGGACCTAGGAGTGCAGATTGACAATCTGCCAGATTATTTCAATATTATATTAGCAGGTATAAGGAATGTTTTCATGCTATAAAATCCTGCATAAATAATTGAAGCTGTTGCATAATCGGCTTGAGAATTTGTCTGCAAATCTCAGGTATATTCCATGGCGATCACCGCCGGGTTATGCAGCGGATAGTTTGGGTTGCCCCCCCTGATCTCTGATCCAGTGCACATCAACCGCGCCCCCTACTCAAAACTTCAATTATTAATACATTCTAAAAGCCATTCACTATAACAAATAAAGTAGGCATATATATTTACCTTTCTTCCATTGACGTTATTCCGTTGACGTGTGTAGCTTTCGTGAATAAAATAGAAATAAAGACAAGGGACGCAACGGGAGGCTCGCGCTGAGCCAGCGCGGCGCTGCTTGCATATACCACGCCATATGAGTAACGCCTGCCCTGACCCGTTAGCCCATTACAATCGAATTAATACTAATAAAATTAAATTACCAATATTCTAGCTAAAATTAATTTTATTTGAATAGTGAATGAGATTCCAGCTATAATCGTACGTTTTTCAATATCGTTTTTGCCTTGATGACATAGTAACTATTTATAGTATATTTATATTATAATATTAGTTCCTACTAAATAGTTAGGGCAAACTGAAGCATATGAGTTCTTAGAACCATGAGCACATTAGGTGGGTAGTATTCGATTATAACTGAATTAAATGTGATTAATAATTGTTTAAATTAATTATACAGATAGAAAGAAGAAAGAGCAGTAAAAGCAAGCAGGGCAACTGCATCCTCTCTGGCAACCGCAGGCCATGTTGAGTCTTCCTCCGTCAGCGCACAAACATTTTAGGAATACAGAAAAATATATACTTCTTATATACTCTGCCCCAGGCATTGGCTAGTACAATGTTCAACAATTTTTTACGAAACATTTTATTCATTTTCACTCTAATTATCAACAGATCTTTGCTAAGTAATTGACTTTTGATACAAGCGAACGATGGTACTTAAATTTCTACTTTAGATAGCCCTACTTTTTGTAATTGGCAAATAATTCGATTCGAATATGAATTTAAGGAAGTTTGATGAAAATATTCCATTGTGCTCCATGTTATTTCTTTATATCATTTGAATAGTATCAATATTTCATTACATGGTTCATTTATGCGCGTAAAATTTGTATTTTTTATTAAATTTGTGGCAAAATTTTTGGATACGTGAGAGGGCCGCTTCTCAGTTCATGGAATTTACGCTTAATGCAAAATAAAGTTAAAGAAAAAACTTTTTGCTGCTCGCACGAGCAAATATCCTCGAGTTAAGAAGAGTAGCTAACTGCAAATTTTCGTGATGATTTAATGCTAGTATGAATGACGACCGTATTGTCCAAGACTTTAATCCAGCCCCTCACTGTGATGTGGTCAGTAAATTAGGACGCATGCAACATTTATTGACTACTTGTTCATTTGAAGAATATTTTTGAGTCGTGGAAGCTTCAAGCTTAGGCTAAGAAAAATTTGTTCGTGAATTCTAGTGGGAATTTGAGGAGGCGAGAGGAATTTCATTGTGGGACATTCGTTTGGGAATGGGAAGGGAGGAATAAATATAATACTGAGGAATTAATGTAATATTAAATCATTAGAGTAGGAATGAGAAAAGAGGTTGGTTCTAAGATCACTTGATTACTTAAATCTCAAATTTACCGAAAATGTATAAGCAAGAAAAATAGTAAAAAATATCAAAATTTTTTATAAGAAAAAAAGTTTACTAGGCTAAAAAATAATTTGTTCTTGACCATTTTCTTTGTTTTGGAAAGGAAAGGATGTTCTGGGACATTACAGTGAAAAAAGTGAAGAGTGACGAGATGTATTACAGCGAGTCATTCGCTATATCTGTCGTATCAGGTTTGAATAAGTTGAAAATTATAGTTCAGGTTGTGGACAAAACACCAAGAATTGTCCTAAACTATTGCGGAATGGGGGATATATTGAATAAATGCAATTTAATCTAATTTTCGTTCGTACAAGTTCGTAATAATTCTAAATTCTGGATAGAATATCGTTCAAGTTTCAAAACCGGGTTTGAACGGGCCTTTATTATTAATTTATTTGGTTCAAATGTGAATCTACTCTGATAACTGATTCTTTCCGTTCGTTCAGAACAAAACCTGCAACAGCGATAAAGGTTAAATCGTCAATAAATGAATTATCGCATCTCAGAAATTAAATATCGGGAGCAGCGCCGAGTTATACAGCTGGTATAACTTGTGTTGATCGCAGGTTCAAACAATAGAAAGTGAACCAAATAATACTAGGTTGACCAGCGACCAACCACACTTAGGGTTGAAGGTATTTTACTAACGCATATACATACGCGATATAGAACCGATCACCGCACTAGATTAAAGAAGGTGTTTTACAAAGCGCACACCGATAATCACACTAGATTGAAGGAAATATTTAACATAGCGCACTTATACCCGTAATGTACTGTTAACATAACGGAGTGCGCTATAATAATACTACATACATTATCATCACTACAGTGAAGTTTTTACTAACTATTCCGGACCAGCAAAGCTTTGCAATCTAACAGCGCCACATAACTGCCAACGACGTACCGCTTCTTTACTGGCTTCAATCATCATGTTTTTTTAGTTATTTTGAAAGTTTGACTTTGAATACTTCTCATATGAGATAAATACCTCAATTTAATGTTAACCTGATTCAAGATACGTCTTTTTGCTTATTTATGTACGTATGAATACCGTTTTGATCTAGAGAGTTAAAAAGCCTGAGTAACAACCATAAGTGTGCTCCTTACCAGATGATGCTTGCTCGCGGTTTATTTTCAAACGGAGCCTCCTTGCCTAACCATTACAAAGCAATTTTACATGAAAATTTGTTTAATTTATAGATCAGCAGAACAAGGCGCGAGTCAGAAACTCAATTTACACTTGAAAACATTCGGTCGTCGAGTGGAGTCAAAAATACTTTAGTCAGCCTCCATTTGAGGTGCTTTATTTTCTTTGATGCATCATTTTAGGTTAGACTAAAGAAGCCAATAATTATACAGAACTGTCTGTTGCAGCTTGTAACGTGTTGTACAACAAAATTGGATGTTAACAAGCAACAATAGGGAGGATTAGAGCTTTCAATATTTAAACTAAGTCAATGGTCCAAAGTAAATTACAACCCTCAAAATAATTTTTTTTTTTTTTTTTATTTTCTACACAATAAATTTTCGGCTATTCCAACACATCATTTATCAAATCGACGCTAATTTCAGGGCAGATTAAAATGGATCCAGTTATTCTTTCTGTTGACACTAATAACTATTGATATTTTTATGTGTTCAGAGATAAATTGTGTTATTTTCTTCAAATGAGTCTCGTGAAAAGGGAAAAGGAAAAAGATGCATCTGCTCATGGTGATTAACCCTTAGAAAAAAACGTTAAATATCGTTCAAATCGTTCCGAAGTTTTTATTTTATTTTATTCAGAACCTCAAAATTTTTAAATTTCAGACGTCATTCTCTCACTCTGAGAAACTCTGGATTGCATTAAAGCTTGCCTGGAAAATTTCGAATGTCAGTGGCGAATATTTTTATTTTTGTTATCCATGACTAGAGCGATATAATAAATCTTTTAATCCTAAATAATGTGAGTGTTTGTCATAAATTACGATAAATTTTGCAGAAAAGTTCAACTAAACCTCTGTTGCAATATCGAAATGAATAACCATGTCTCATATTGAATCTGCATAAGTTGTTTATATTTATTAATTTCTCTGAATGATTTATGCAAAATGGGCCGATCAAATTGCATTCCTGGTATGTTAAGATCTTGGCGAAGCATTTAATTTTGTGAAACCAAGCCAGGAGTTAAAATCACTAATTAGTGAATTGAGCGGTTCGAAGCTCTCAGCTATGCAGCCCTGGAGTAGAACTTAGCAAGATTGAAATGGATTGCGAAGTGGGGAGGAAAAGCAGGATGTTTAACTTGAGCCTGGGAGGAGTTATTGTCATTGTAGAGGTTGCGCCTAAGAACAACAGCGGAAAGTCAGGTAGTGCTTTAGTGAAGTGTTCACAAAGCTTTGGGCTTTACTAACTTATGTCTAATACAAATATATCATTTAGTAATGAATGATATAGCAATCATTAAATAATAAATAGTCAAACCAACAAATATCGAGATAATGTTAGAAAATTCTCTCGTTTTCCGATCAGCATGGGTCAAAAATTTCGTTCGCGATGACAGTGGTAACTGTAATACAAAGTTTACATAATTTATCTTAATGTCTGTGAATTGGAAATAATTAGCCAGAACAGCATTCCGTGTATCGTATTTAGGAAGGGAATTATTTATGGAATGCATATGGAATGCTCCCGCTCATCATATGGCGTCGATGTATGTTCACGAGTAAGTTTGTTTGTTAATTCATACCATGGAACAAAATTCTAATTGACTTTACAATTTTTTTACCTTTCGTGGTACGCAACTAGTAAGTCCGTTACGCACGTGACAAAAATCATTGACAAACTTGATAGAGTACGTGGCAGCAAAAATAAATCCCTTTAGCTCCATGAGAAAATTGTACGTAAAGTCGTATCATAAGATAAATGACTGATATGTAATTGGCAGAACCAGCAATAGATGAACGTTCGATTTTACATTCTGGGCCAACAAGTTTATATTAATATTCAGTTTACTATGATGTTGGAATGGAACTACTTGATATGGTTATGGCTGTGCACTGCCTGGTGACAGGCATTGTAGATTACAAGTTATCTTCTGTTTTCCTAACAAGGTCTACCAAATTGAAATATATACAGGCCAAGATAATATTGTGGTACGGTTGACAAAATTCCTAATGTAGTCTGACATTGAATTCTAAAAAATATGATAGCGATAACGGGCGAATAAATGTTATGACTTATTGCGACATAAATCACGTTCCTTATTCTAAACGTATAACAAAGCTTAAAATTTCGCCCGAACGCACTACAGCGCTTTGTTGCAGCTGCAGCACCAACAGCGGCAGGGCCGTGGACAGCGAACTAACAAGTTCCAACCAGCGCGGCAGTCGCCACTCGCCAGTGTACCGCGTGACAGTGTGGCTGATGTCCATTTGTGAGCTGTGTTTAGATTTGTGATGGAAAATTGGCATTTTAACAGAGGTAAGAAAGATACCTTGCATCCGAGTATGTTATCGTTACTTTTTCTGTCAAGGTGTTGGACAAAATTCATTTTCATCCAGTGAATTATGATAGTTTTATTAGCACGTAAAAAGCATGACTCATCGCTGCACGAGTGTCATGGCTGGCTTTCTCTCCAAGGACCTCAGGCTCACGAGTCACAACTGTTTGAAGAAATTTTATTCATTGGTGCAAACGACATTGGTGACAGAACTTCGTCCGTGCTTTACGGTTCTTACTTCATATAGTTGCTTTCTTGTGTTCGGTGTATAAAATTAGTTGCTAGAACACGTAAAGTGTTCAACTAGTTAGGTAGTGCTAGACTGCTAGTGTAGTGGCATTGCTCATTTCAGACAACGCACGGAGGGTCGGTAATCCACCTAACGGTTAGGAACGCAGACTACATTTTCAATTCTTTTTGTTTTGGTGCATAGCAACTTTATTATTGTCAACTGGTAACTCATGTGAGATTGACATCAACTTTAGTATGAAGCAACTGACTTTTATTGAGACTAATCGATTTTCTGCCAGAGTCTACACGAATTTGAAAATCTTATGACGGAGACCGCGGCAGACGTCTGTTAAAGTTATAGTCTTTAGTTAAATTGTTGACTTGAATAAATGTAGGAAGCAGCGCAATGCATGAACACTAATTTTTCGAGGATTTGACGATTTAAACATTTATATAGAAATATTTATCTCTTTCTCCAGTGCTGCTGCTGACAGAAACGACACCAGGAATCGGTCCCGAATTGAAATTTGTCGCAAGCTATGACATCCAAGCTATGACATCCAAGCTATGACATCCAAGCTATGACATCCAAGCTATGACATCCAAGCTATGACATCCAAGTTATGACATCCAAGCTATGACACACGCACATACTAACTCATGGGTTCACCACACTTCCTTGAAGCTTAATTAAGAAACTGGACGAGTTGATTACATCTGAGATCGTGGTGAGTTTTACTAGTACTCAAAAACGAAAATGGAAATCGAAAGCATTTTTATTGTTTCAATACTTTCTATTAAAGCCATAACTTAGTAGGATTTTTAGTTCTTACAAGAATATTTTTAGTTCTTACAAGTACAAGTCGGCCAGCCTAGCCTTTCATTGGTCGCGGCTGTCAATCAAATTTTCTCTGAACGCAACAGAAAATTTGAGACGCGACGCTGTAGGATAGAATCACTTATTCTAGATTGAGCTTGTAGGAGTGTGGGGAAAGGATGGATACACGGTAACCGGAGGAGGGAATTTTACGGTTATAAAAGTAGGAAATAGGATGAAAGAATGGACAGAAATTAGAGTAGCAAATGTACATTAATTGGAAAAAATTATTAACGGTAATTAAGCAGACAATGTACGGTAATTGGAGGGAAGAATGTACGGAAATTAATGTATTTAATGCATGTTAATTGAAGAATGCAAAGAACAGTAATGAAAAGCGGCTCCTCAAGTTAAGTAAATTAAGATGGGAGCGGAGAACTGAAAATATTATTTTTTTAATAATAGAAGCTGCATGCGATTAGACGGCTATTGCGACAGCGGCGCACCGGTAACAATTGCAATATTTATTTGGGTTGAATTTACAAGAAGAACAAAATTGGGGCAAAGTTCAGTGGCGGCGAAGTAGGATTTTACCGCCGCGGTCAACAAGCGAAGCCGTCGAGCGATGTGGGCATACAAACGAGCCTTGGTTTAATGCAAAAACTAACTCTTCAATCTGGGCATAGAAACGAGATAAAGCTTGTCCATATAGGAAATGAATGCATTTAATCGAAGCGTTCATCTTTAATTAAATTAAATGCAATATGCCTTGAATTTACAACACCAGGGATCTGAGCCGCAGCATGGCCCCCTGCACGCCGCGCTGTTATCTTCAAAGCCGCGATAAGCTGATAGAGAATGAGGGGCGCGTTGTTCTGGGACTTGTTGAGCCAATTTATTTTTTTCTGCAACGGTCTTGAACAATTTATAAATTTCAACTTGGAAATGAGCGCTAAACAAATCAGCTGATGAGTTAACCTAATTACTCTGGAAACCTTGCTAAAGTTCAAACGGTTGGAATGAATGTTTTAAAAAGCATCGAAAAAGTAAATTCGCTTGCTCCTCTACATATCATTGACTGTGGAAAGAAAGTGAAATCTGGAAACAAAATCTTCGTGAAAAAACTATTCTGCATGAATAAAGAAGCACATGATGGATACTTGGCTTCGTGCACCAGGAATAGATATAAGATAAATGAATATGATATTAAAATATATGAATTTAAAAAATAATTCTTGAAATCAAATAACGATAATGATTTTCAGCACAGCCTGTTCAAAACATTTTCTTCTTATCAGCAATCCATTCCTTTACTCACTTTCCTCCAATCCTTTCATATTCTCTGAAAATGAATAAATTTTTAGGTCCAGGCAACATCAACACACGATATATAAGTATCTTGGATACGCGCCCCAACAACCCCTAAATACAATATCCCGACACGATAAGTATCCTGGATACGCGCCCCAACAGCCCCTATATACAATATCTCGACACGATAAGTATCCTGGATACGCGCCCCAACAGCCCCTATATACAATATCCCGACACGATAAGTATCCTGGATACGCGCCCCAACAGCCCCTATATACAATATCCCGACACGATAAGTATCCTGGATACGCGCCACGACAGCCCATTCCGTGGCTTACAAAAAATCAATAAATAAAAGATTTAATGCAGGCTGACACTAAACACAATCGGGTTGCTAATGTGACTCCCATGGCTGAATGTACATTGCCGACCGATCTTTGAAATGTACGTTGAAATAGGAATTTGTTTTAATGTGCCGTAATCTTCATAGTTAGGCACGGAGAGGTGATGCACGGCAGCCCAGCAGGCCACGGCATTTGTTTGAAATTCTAAACACCCGCTTTGAAAACTCGTTGTTGCAGGAGTCGTTTCGTATTTCTGCACTCATGTGATCCAAAAAAAATTGTCCATGAGTTTTTAGCTGTAACAAATACTGAATGCTGAGTTGACAATTGTTAAAGAGCTTCTTGGGTCGAGAGTGAAATTGTCTCAATACTTATTGGAAATAAGTAACGCGAAGACATGGTAACTGCTGGCAGGTTACTTGCCATTTCACCAGAGATACTCACCACCCGGCGGGGGGGGGGGAGGTGCGCTATCTCTTATCTCGGTTATCAGCGCATCTTCTGACGCTCGTCTTGCGCAGCAGCTTGATGAGCAGTGCGGTGCTGTGCAATGTAGTGTCGTGAGCTGCGGTCGGTGCGGTGCAGTGAAGTGCAGTGGAGTGTCATTACTTAAGGTACGCTGCAGTAAAGTCTCATCACTGCGTACACGGTGCAGTGTCATCACTGCGTATATTTTCAGTGTCTTGTAGCTTTTATAACATAAAGATCACTCATAAAACTAATCGCAATGCTCAGGAGCCGTTCTCTGGCGCATGACGGTACCTATGTTGTGGAGATAAGTACAACATACTAAATATTATTAAAGTAATTAATATAAATATTCAATTACTTCACTTGCCTTCAAACTTCTAATTTCTAAGAAATTTGACATTAAGCTTTGATACAATAATATCATAATGCAGCGTCAGGTCATGCAGCAGAATATGCTGCTCTCTCTGGTGCAGTCACGGCACCGCGCGGTCGCTATCAGTCGCGGCTATCGGGAACAACTCCAGATAACGCGGTGGCCTTGAGGGCTGTGGGAAGAAACTGTGGTATTAGGCTTCGCTGAATTTATCATTAATGACATACAAGTATTGCATACAAGTATTGCAAATCTAATATGTATTCGTCGCAGTTCGTGTATATGAAGCCTGGCGCCATAAAATGCACTCATTATCTCCCTGAAACGTAATTGAATTCATCAAGTTTGATAAAAAACAGGTCATAGATTTTAGTTGAATTACAATTATAGTCCAATGCAGGAAATGCTTATACTAGCCATCATTAAAATGACACCAACATAGTTCTGTTTACATAAGAGATTAAACTGAGTATTTAGAGTATACTGTAAGTTTAGATGCAATTTTGAATACAGAAATTTAAATTTCCTTAAAAAGGCCCTACGAGTATGTCCCTAAATGAGAAATTTTGAATAAAATTCCCCAAAGCCAGAGATGATCAGCTTTGAAAAACATGAATTCAAAAACACAATCTAGCATAACTAATCATCTAAGTACAGCGACGCTGGTGGACTTGCTATAGCCGACTGCCAGTGACCGTTGGTCCAAATTTAAGCCTTAAATGGCAGTTCGTAACAGTCGCCGGCCTCCTTGTTCTAATCTCAACGATTATCTTGCTTAAAGATATTAATTAGAACGTGTAACCAAATTTATAGAGAGTGGTACAGTTTTTTGTTCAAACTCAAGGCAAAGAGAAATTTTTTGTTTGTATTATATCGTTACATCAGAATTACGCGAACTGGCATGGGGTGGTGCCTGTCGGCGGTAGAGTTTGGCGGAAGCGTGCCAGCAACGAGCGTCCGTGCAAGGCAACAAGACTAAAACTTTTATACAAGTCTAAATTGTTAAATTGTGTCGCGTAATAGTGAACTCGGACGTTCAGACGGTGCCATACCTTAGATGATAACCCGAATATAACTGAATGTGTCACTTGAAGCGTTTCACCACGTCCTCAACATTAGCTGCCGACCGACTGCGAGTGAACTGACGACTGCAGAGTATACTCAAGCTCTGGAATACCAATCTGGTACAATTCTGTTCGGTGTTTATTTTCAGTGGTTTTACCACGCAGTTGTTATATTTGCCCAATTATTTTATACTTACTTTGGCATTTATCGAAAAATTATCGATTCATTTAGAGAGATTTCACAATATTGTGCAACAATAAACTGAATCTACAAGAAAGTGGAACTTGGTCCTCACAGGCTGTAAGACGTCGTGTGCCCGCTGTTATTTATTATGTGACCTTAAAGATGGATGATGGACCGTGCATGGTGGATAGCGGTTTCAGCGTTTATTAGGCCGTAGGCCTGTCGCCAATTCTTAACAGAGCAGAATATTCACAGTTCGTTGCGGTCTCGAACTCGCAACTCACTGCTCCAATTCTGCTGTGCTTAACCGCCCGGCCTCCTTGCCGATTCTGACCAGAAACAGGCGCACAGAGCTGGGATCGAACCCGCGCCTCCCTGCGCCAATTTTGGTACTCTGAAATTTAACCACTGGGCCACCCTGCCCTGATGACGTGTTGTTTCTGTAGGAAATAATAAAATAATAAACTATTCTCAGCGGTCAACTAAATTGCTATCAGCGCCGTCTTGATCTCCTCACACACGCCAGGCTTCAGGGCGCGACGTTATCACTGTTATCTGCGCCTGTCAGAGCTGTGCGATAAACGCGGCTTATGGTGTCTGTCAGATGCAGCACCTGCAACTACACACCTGGTGCAGGTGATGCGTCAGATGTAGCATCTGCAACTGCACACCTGGTGCAGGTGATGCGTCAGATGTAGCACCTGCAGCTACACACCTGGTGCAGGTGATGCGTCAGATGTAGCACCTGCAACTGCACACCTGATGCAGGTGATGCGTCAGATGTAGCACCTGCACATAAACATCTGGTGCATGTGATGTGATCAGTTTCGCAGCTGATGCAGGTGATGCCTCAGATGCAGCACCTGCACATAAACATTTGGTGCATGTAATGTTTGTGTAGACGTGAAGGTTTCTCATCAAGTGCAGATGTTGGCTCCTCATTTCACGCACCGAAAGGAAGGTTACAACAGCAATTAGGTCCAGGTAATATCCCGACATGATAAGTATCTCGGATACGCGCCCCAACAGCTCCCATATATTTTTGATGCTGGGCTTTAGACGCACACAATCTATTACAAATTTACATCTCTTAAATATTTGTCTATGTTTGTGTGTTGTAAGCCTGGCGCAGCAAAATATAGCAGGAGCTGTTGGGGCGCGTATCAAGGATACTTATCGGGGAGGATATTGCTTGGACCTGAAAATTTACAGTGAGGGGGACAACATTGTTATCTTCTTGGAGTTTCGTGCTCTATGAAAACTGAATAGTTGATCGGGTCTTCCTTTAATATGAGCATATATACGTTCGGATTATTATTGGTAGGGTGATTAGGAATAACGGGTTTGGGATGACAGTATCCTACAATTGCAAGGTTCATCAATCCCGGGACGCGCCGTGCTAACCTGCTTGCTTGATATGAATGAAACATTTAAGCACTAAGTCCGACGAGCTCACTCATGCTTTTTTGGAACATTTCCGAGCCCTGCCATAATTTCTGTTACCTGCAGCGCCTGAGCTGCGCGGCGAGATAAGCAGGAGGTCGCTTATCAGGCCGGGGAAGATAACAAGTGTCAGCGCCTGCAACTACGCGCCTTCTGGTGCACCTGTGAGATTTTACTCATCATATTCGTAACTCTAACTGAGTATTCATCAAGCATTATATTTTACCTTTACTTCATATCCTCCTATATATGCTAGGTTCAGTTAGAATATATTAGAGATATATCTATTTTTTGTAAAAAAAGGGAAATTGATTGAAAAATGCCTGCAGTGTCGTACTGTCGCAATTAAAACTTCGGAGCAGGAAAAAGCGTGGTTTCGCTTAGATTTAGATTAGATTTAGATTAGATCGTCCTAAAATTAGAAAAAAACGATAAACTGGAATAATTTGAGTATAATTTATTGTATATACGACTCTTTATTGATATTTGTTATAATATGAAATGGAACTCATCCACCATTAATCGTAAATTAGTTTGAGGTCTGTTCAGCCTCCCGACGCCGTGACATTTTTGCCATTTGTTCTGAACCGATTGAGGAAAGTGCAGATTTATATATGGCGTTGTCTTCTAATCCGTCTATTATAACTCTGCAGTCAGCATGCAGCATTCCTCACCAATCTATTTTGTTGGCTGTGGGCAAGGAAATTTTTACCTTAATAGCGCCCCCAATTGTGTTTTATGGAGATCTTCCTATCTTAATTTGTATGCGTTTTGTTGTATTTCAGGGCTGCTGCTGTCGCGCTAATCGTTAATAATATCTCATTGCGTATGGTCTTGCAGCTGAAGCAGTAAGCATTTAGTTTGCGGATCTGAGATCTGCGCTAATGTTTCAGAACAGCAGGAGTTAGAAATTCCAATTTCTTGAGAACCTTTCTCCCACGTCTCTGTGGACATAGTTGGACCGCTCTGGTCCTAAAATTGAGAGAATAATCGAAATTAGATTTTTCAATTGGGATGAACGAATTTGATTTAAGAAACGAAAATTTTTTTTTTATATCTTGAAACAAGCACCACTGCGATTTCCATGTTCCATGAAAAATGAGGGTTTGAACGAGTCTCTCTTTAATTTGCATTCATTCGATTTATTATTCTTAAAGCCTAATCATATATTACGGTTTACGGGGTTAGCCGAATTCTGAAATTTCAGGGATTATGGGCCACGTCGACTAACCTGATAGTTTGAAATAAATTAAAAATTTTAGCACTTAATCTGTCGTATTTACTCTCACTTATTTGGATGATTTCAAAGCATATTGAACAATTTTATAAGATAATGGAATATCAATATACAAGAAAACCAATATTGTTTTGCACAGTTCAGCACTCTATCATGTCACTAATCACCAAGTGACAATGAGCTGACACAATCTGTGTTACCTGCAGCGTCTGAGCTGGGCGCCAAATAAGCAGGAGGCCGCTTATCAGGCCGGGCAAGAAAATGATCGAGTGTTAGCGCCCGCAACAATGCGTCTCTGGTGCAGGTCTGAGGTTTGAAATATCACGCCTGTGACTCCAAACTAAGTTTTCCTCGAGCTTCTTTATAATGCCCTTCAAATGTTGCATCAGTTTATCGAAGAAATTTGTGTAAGCAGCCGTTTTTACGGCTAAAGAAACCAATGAAATAAATTAGAAAAATGTCCGTAAGGCAACCCGATTCCGCATAAGATCGCAAGACTGTAGTTCAATAAGTGGCGATATCACTTCTGAGCTGCCGAATTTTAAACCGCGAAACCAGAGCGACTCTGATGCATGTTTTTCTCACCTACGCCGAGTTGGTTTATCTGCCGTCACATATCGTGTGCAGGCGGAGCAAGGTGTTGATTAAGCTGGTAATACAGCAATAATTCAGTTGTGTAATTCAGCGATTATTCAGTTGGGTAATTTAGCAATAATTCAGCTCGGTAATTGAGCAATAGTTCAGCTGGGTAATTCAGCGATTATTCAGTTGGGTAATTCAGCAATAATTCAGCTCGGTAATTGAGCAATAGTTCAGCTGGGTAATTCAGTAATAATTTACGTGGGTAATTTAGTGCTAATTCTGCTGGGTAATTCAGCGGTAATTCTGATGGGTAATTCAGCTGGGTAATTCATGTACGTAATTCAGATGAGTAATTAAAGTGGGTAATTTAGTAGCTGGGTAATTTAGCAGTAATTTAGCTGGGTAATACAGCAGTAAATCAGCTGGGTAATTCATGTGGATAATTCAGCTGTGTAATTTAGCAGTAGTATAGTTGGATAATTCAGCAGTTAATTCAGTTTAATATGACGTTTCAAGAGGACGTTCGGATACAAAATCTCATCATTCACTCCTAAGGATTTACTCATTCTACTCTGGATCATTTCTCGGCCATCGTTCAAGTTCCAGAAGAGTGATGGAGGCTGCGGCACTCTGGTAGTTTCCTTCGTTGTCGCCTAAAGAACTTCTTCAAATTAGGTTGTCTCTCCCATGATTCTAGTCATTGATTTGAGCAACATGAAATATATAAAACGTAAGTTATTCATTATTTTTTCTCAACTTGACTTTTCGATAGTCCTTGTATCAAACCTGAAAGCGCTCTGAAATTCACGACCAGCTTCTAACCGCAGACAGCGGCACTCCCTCACCAGCCCTTGCAGAGCAGGAGAGCTTTAACCCATGGATACTCTTATCCCGAGACACTCTAACCAAATATATATACTTTATATATTATATATTAGGTCAGCAAATATACTAGTATATATATTCAGCAAATATACTGTATCCTGTAGCAAGCTGTCAACACGCAGCGCAGTCACTGGCTGGTGAATTAAATTTAAATTTCTCAGTAGCCAATAGATGGATAGTGGCAAGGTTTTTCCACAAACGCAGCTCATGGCGCTGATCTCAAGGCTGTCCTCATCGCTGGCATAAGTCATTTAAGTGGGCCTGGTACTGGCATTGCACGGATAAACTCGTGCTCGGTCGGTAAAGTTGTGTCGTACATAAATAATATATCATCCTGGTGAGATGTTTAGGTCATGGTGAAATGTTTTATTTGGTTGGGGGTTGTTGCAGCAATGTCGGCATCCGCCGTTATCTGCTGCCCTCATAGCCGTTATCTGCTGCCCTCATAGCCGTTATCTGCTGCCCTCTACAGCACTTCTCACCCTGGACTGCTGGTAGCCTTCTTTAATGCCTGCTTTATTACAGCACTTCTGCCCTGGACTGCTGGTAGCCTTCTTTAATGCCTGCTTTATTACAGCACTTCTCACCCTGGACTGCTGGTAGCCTTCTTTAATGCCTGCTTTATGACAGCACTTCTCACCCTGGACTGCTGGTAGCCTTCTTTAATGCCTGCGTTATTACAGCACTTCTCCCCTGGACTGCTGGTAGCCTTCTTTAATGCCTGTTTTATTACAGCACTTCTCACCCTGGACTGCTGGTAGCCTTCTTTAATGCCTGCTTTATTACAGCACTTCTCTCCTTGGACTGCTAGTATAGACTTCTGCTTAAAATTTGTAATACAAACTTAATTTAAGCATCTAATTCGTCGGAAAATCTCATTCCACTAAAGATTATTATCCGAGCCGAAATTTTTAGGAGAACGCTGTAGCTTTGGAAACGCAATAGCAACCCGACCCTCATAATAGTTACTTCTCTCAACGTCGCCAAGGGTTGTTATCTTAGGACGTAAATTTTATTTTTCCTGATAAAATTCATGTTCAAAAATCAGAAATAAAAATGTGTTAATTGTTGAATGAGCTTGAGCATCAATCATGCGCACATATATATGTACATCATACATTTTCTATTCGCTCTTGACCACCGTGCCATGCAGTATCACTGCTGCATGGAACAGCATGAACACCCGCATGAATTCGAACGAACTGAAAATAAGGACATATAGCAGTAGGTCTGCATCGCAAGAAGTTGAAAGCGTTTCACTATTCCAAGAATAGTTGGAAAAAATTTAATAATTGTTACAATATAATTATGCTCCCAATTCCATGTAAATATTAAGATCACTTGGCTGTTCAAATTTACCAGGAATTTACAAGTGAAGAAAATAGCCAAAAAGTTCACCATTTCTTATAAGAGAAAACGTTTCTGAGACCAGCTCCATCGTCAGTTCAAAACCTAGAACAAAGGTACAAAGGTATCTTTAATTATTACCCAACCCTTATGGACTCCGTTGGGACTCCGTTATTTCAGAGACTTTGACTTACCTCAATTTGTGTTTCATGTGCAGGTGTCTGGGGCAACATGGCTTCCGCAGCAGGAACCGCGGCTACTGCAAGTTTTGAGGAAATGAGAATCATTTGCCAAACCCACGAAGTTATAATGACTCTGTGCCCCAAGTATACAAGCAAACTGTTGGCTTTGGAGTGCAAGGATAAAGCTAAAAACGATACCTACAAGACCTACCTAGAAAAATGTCGCGGTCAGACCTTCACACAAACTGAATGGAAGAAGCTATGCGGCTTTTTGTGTGGCAAGTTTGAAACCGAAAAGGCCCCCGACAATTTTGACATGACGGCACAAGACAAATTATTTGTAACCATCTTCGATATCAAAAAAGACGGAAGACACTCGACAGGTTTATTAAATAAAGTGAAGGCGGTGAAGGACATTAGAAATGATCTCATGCATGATGCAGCATCGATGAAAGATCCAAATAAGGTCACTGAGATCAGAGATAAATTGATCGAGCTGATAGAGGAAGGTGGCAGGTTCTATACCATTCCTGTCAGCGATACAGAAGACATGAAACATGAACTGCAACATAATATAGATAACAGCTATAGTAAAGGGAACAAACAGCTGGCTCACGTGACGTATCTTGTACTTACTGAAGGAAAAAGAATATCAAACGATCGCTTCCAGAAATACTTCAACGAAAATCTGCCGCTAGACCTTGGTTGCGTGGAAAGATCAGAGGTATTTTATTCGCCTAAAGTGGCGCCATGCGGACAAAACAAAAAGCCCCTTCCTTACACAAAAATCTTTGACTCGCAGGATGGAGTTATACTTCTTGAGGGTGTTGTAGGGGCGGGTAAAACAAACGTGCTCAAGAACATTGCTCTACAGTTCTCAGGATCGCCGTTCCCGAACTTTTTGAAGGAATTTGAAATTCTTGTCTACATCGAATGCAGAGACAGAACCATGAGCAGTTTGCAGCATGTTTTCATGGAGCACTTTGAAGGATTGTTTACTGAACCAGGTGAGAAAGCCAGCGTTTCGCAAGCTCTGAAGCAGCTTCACGTGCTGTTTCTGGTCGATGGGTTCGATGAGCGGAACGAAATGTCAATGACTGTTTTACGTGAGCTCCTGAAAACGAAATGGCACTCTAACTCTCGCATTCTGATCACAAGTCGCTATCAAGCCTTCAAAGAAGTCAAAACATTGGTCACAAACAATGACGCCACCTTCACCGAGTACCGTCTCGCTCCGCTCTCTGAGCTACACGAGCAGCTGCAGTTTATCGAAAAATACGGACGCAGTCTGAACAAGGATCCTGCGATGGCACACGCGATGCGAGAACGATTTGCCAGACTTGACCCAGAATTACAGAAATTTTTCACTGAGCCCATAAATTTGCTGCATTTCTGCTCAATTTTTAATAAGACTCCGAAAAATATTGACAAATGGAGAAGCTTCAATGACTTGTCGAGGGACGTGTTAGCTTTACAAAAAACAGTCGTGGCAGCAAAACTCTGCGATATCGCTGTCCCAGATAAAGATGTTCTTATCGATGACGTGCTCATGGCCGTTGGTAGGTGGGCGTTGGAGTTCCTCTCACACAACCAAGTCACTTTCACTGACGACGAGCTACTAAGCCTGAAGCGTCAGTGCCGCGACATAATAAGGGCTCACTGCGCCAGCGTTATAGTTGACACTGGAGTGTTCCTCAGCGCCATGCTTAAAGTGAAGCTATCGCTATCTGGAGGAACAACCAATTCTTTCGAACACAAGTCGGTCCAAGAAACAATGGCTGCACATTACGTTGTTGGGCGATTAATCGACACGGAAGAACCTCTCAAACAGATCATAGGAACTGCGAACTCAAGGTAGGAACTGCGAACTGCAGCTCCATGTGTCTGGTCTATCGCAAACATTTATCTGAGTTGTACGTTCATCGAGTCGGTTGAAGTTTGAACATAATAATATGCCAGGTCCTATAATATTCAGTTCAACAATGACAATTGGATATCAAAATAAACGCACTATACATCAGACATCTCATAACTTTTTAGACCTGAAAACAGGTTTGGGAGATGCTAAAAGAAATAAGGTATAAATCGCATTGACGCACGAAAAGAATGTTGTGTAAGCTCTCTAGAACGCTGTGGCTTTCAGTTGTCAATACTTTACCATAACTCAATGACAAACAAACATTCAATCGCACTATATACCACGTGTATTTTCAACTTTTTAGCAATTAACATATATAAGATTTATTTTTGAATAATAATTTCTCTGCTCATTGATTGGCTGCTAATTTGACATTAGCGATTGTGTATCTCTTACAGGGAGTTGATATCTATGTTGTAGATTTATTTTGAAATGAGGTAGATTTTTTGCCTCTAGAATCATGGATGAGAGCAACCATATAAACCAAATAAGTTCTCAATTTATATAATATACATGTTAACACGAATCCTGAAAAGTGGGTTTCCTGCGAAAAAATACGAGTTAGAAATTCATACCTACTAAATTATTGTATATAAATATCTGCCCATTTCCAAATTTATATTACAGCATCCGGGAATTTTTGAGCATACTTCCTCTCTCCTGCATTTGCTTCACTCGCACCCATCACACGCACTTCATTTGTATGCACACGAATGCACGGAAACTTAGCAGCTCAACTACCTGGCGGCATTTCTAATATACGTTAGTATGCCCCCTATGCCCCTAACTTATGTCAGTATGCCCCTAACATACGACAGTATGCCCCTAACATACGCCAGTATGCCCCTAACATACATCAGTATGCCCCTAACATACGCCAGTATGCCCCTAACATACATCAGTATGCCCCTAACATACGCCAGTATGCCCCTAAAATACATCAGTATGCCCCTAACATACGCCAGTATGCCCCTAAAATACATCAGTATGCCCCTAACATACGCCAGTATGCCCCTAACATACATCAGTATGCCCCTAACATACGCCAGTATGCCCCTAACATACATCAGTATGCCCCTAACATACGCCAGTATGCCCCTAAAATACATCAGTATGCCCCTAACATACGCCAGTATGCCCCTAAAATACATCAGTATGCCCCTAACATATTTCAGTATGCTCCTAACATACGACAGTATGCCCCTAACATACGTCAGTATGCCCTAACATACGTCAGTATGCCCCTAACATACGCCAGCATGCTCCTAACATACGTCAGTATGCCCTGAACATATGTCAGTATATGCCCCTAACATACGTCAGTATGCCCCTAACATACGCCAGCATGCTCCTAACATACGTCAGTATGCCCTGAACATATGTCAGTATATGCCCCTAACATACGTCAGTATGCCCCTAACATACGCCAGCATGCTCCTAACATACGTCAGTGTATCCCTAAATGTCAGTAGCCTTCGAACACATTTGGGAGTTCACATTGAAGCCATATACAATTCATTAACTAAGTGCACCTGCAATCTGACATTAGTTGTTGTAATGACAAGATGCAAAAAGATGAAGTCTCGGTTATGAGGCTTGGCGGCCACTCTCTTTAACATGCAGCGCCTTCCCTTGCTCGGTTCAAGCGCAGCGCAGCGGCATTGGTCGCATGCCGAACTGGGGCCGTACTATCAAAACTCGTTTAAGTGCACGTAAATAAGTGCGGCCTGAGTATACGTAGCGGCCCGAGTACACGTAGCGGCCTGAGTACACGTAGCGGCCTGCATGAGTACACGTAGTGGCCTGAATACACGTAGCGGCCAGAGTATACGTAGAGGCCTGAGTACACGTAGCGGCCTGAGTACACGTTGCCGCCTGAGTACACGTAGGAGCCTAAGTACACGTATAGGCGGCTTAATTACACGTATAAACAGCCTAAGTACACGTATAAGCGGCCTAAGTACACGTATAAACAGCCTAAGTACACGTATAAGCGGCCTAAGTACACTTATAAACAGCCTAGTACACGTATAAGCGGCCTAAGTACACGTGTAAGCAGCTTAAGTACACGTAGCGGCCTATGTCGTCAATGATTGGCTGCATGCGGAGTTACGAACTCTAAACGGTTTATAATAGCACGGCCGCTTGTAGTTTGTACGACGTGCCTCTCACTGCCCGCATTCATGTGTTGCGGAGTAAGCTGCCTTTCTTTTACTCCCTTCATATCCTGTCAGAAATCACCGCAGTCGGCGAGCCAGCCGCGGGGAACATGTCTGCCCCAATTGTCCGAGGTTGCATTCATTCATGACATTGAACTCATTATATTAAGCTTACTCATTAAGCTGAGTACACGCTACATCGCGGAGTGCTTATCAGCTACTGGGAGGTTAACTTAAGGTTCCTATCCCTTTTATAAGCGTCGCGTCCGCCCACTACTAATTAAGGTCTTGATCGCGTTATCTATCACTGTCTACCACATGTTGACTCGTCCTCAATCTCTATCAGGTCAAGTGAATTGACATCGGACACAATTAACGGTTGCACCAGCGCAACCTCAAGGCAGTAAACAGACAGGCATGCCCATTGTTGATTCACGCTATCGGGATATTCGCTCATGCCTTCCATAAAACGTCGGAGTCCATCGCCGTGCTCCCACCGAATCGTCCGCAAACGGCAGTTATGTAATTTGTGTTCGTCGTCATTGAGGGTAGAGATTGATTTAATTGCGAAGGTGACTTCACCGAACGGCCGTGCCTTTGTCAGGGCGGAAATTTCGAAATGGGCAGTTGCCGGTGCTTATATGTCGCGGTAGTGCTGCCGACAAGATCTGGAGTGCCTGCAGCTCGCCAGGGAAATGTTCATGACTCGGTAGAGTACACAGGTAGTCAGCTAACTCACACATACAGCAGACGCATATATCGGCACAGGAAAGATCTGGAAAAGACGCATATTGCGTCTAACAGACCAGTAGCCGACCGACACGTATGGCGGATATTAAATTTCAGGATAACTCAGTCAGTAGTACCTGGTTAGTCGATATATTGACGCAACACTTGACATCAACAGCCTCCTGGAGGTGCTGCTGTACGTGGTGGCGGCCCTCAGCACCCGCAGCCCCCACCACTTCCAGCGGCGATGGGGGGAGCTGAAGGAAGCGCTACGTGACGCCGGCGTCGATACCGGCAACGACACCGGCGACGACGTGAGGGACTGCATCGTGCGCTGCCCTGACCACGTCGCGGGGCTGGTGGCCGAGCTCGCCGCCGTGGCGGGGGGCGGGGAATGGCATGTCGAGAACGGTGGGTGACGTTCACTAATATAGAGTGTGGCTAGAGTCGTATACTCTTGCTGGGTGTCCAGTGCAGTGCAGTGTAGTACAATACAATACAATGTAATACCATGCAGTACCACGCAATACGATGCAATTCAATGCAAAACAATACAATACCATACATTACATTACAATACAATACGAAACGAAACGATACATTACAATACAATGCAATACAATACAGTACAATACAATACAACACAATACAATACTATAATATACAATACAATGCAATACGATACGATACAATACGATACGATACAATACAATACGATACGATACAATACAATATGATACAATACAATATAATACAATGCAATGCAATACAATGCAATACAATACAAAACAATACAACGCGATACAATGCATTACAATACAATAAAATACAATACGATGCAATAAGATGCGATACGATACAATACAATGCACACCATGCTTATACAGGAGTTTCACCCCTAATAACCCCTGCACCACGACGGCCGAGCTTGGCTATTCTGTGGCGATATCTTCTGTTGAGGAGTTCATGTCTTTTTTGGCTCTGGTGGTTACGTTGTGGTTGCCCGCAGGTCGCCATGTTGCTGCAGTCGAGGCAATGCTGCATCACGCTAAGCCTGGTCTTGTGGCGGTGGACATGGAGGCCGCGGCCCTGAGGGGGGCGCCGTGGGGGGCGCTCGTGGCGGCGGCGGGGGGCGTGGGGGTCGAGCTGTGGCTGTCCAGCCCTGACGCCTACGAGCCTCACGACGACCTCCTCCAGCCGCTGCACGACATCGGGTAAGAACCTGTAGGTGCATGTAAGAACCTGGAGGTGCAGGTGATGTCGTCGGGGTTCTCGGCCTCAACCCTCAGGGCGACGGAAGGAATACAGGAGGGGAGGGTGTCGAGGGGAGAAGCAGGGGAGGGGGTAGAGGGGAGAAGCAGAGGAGGGGGTAGAGGGAATAAGCAGAGGAGGGGGTAGAGGGGAAAAGCAGGGGAGGGGGTAGAGGGGAGAAGCAGAGGAGGGGGTAGAGGAGAGGAGCAGGGGCTGTCTCTTATACACATCTCATCATGTCATCCTCCAGCATCATGTCATCCTCCAGCATCATG
>NW_025936263.1:0-37618 GCF_000764305.2 Hyalella azteca | reverse complement strand
CCTCCCGCCCCCTGGCCCCTCCTCCCCCACGTGGCCGCTGCCCCCCTCCCCCCCGCCATGGCTGTACGTGGAGGGGGTGGATAAGGGGTCCTGGGGGGCCGTGGCCCGCACCGTCATCTCCCTCGCCCCCCCTGGCAAGAGGTGCGTAGCCCCCCGACCCCCGCGGGGGGAAATAGAGTTCCATTTGTAATACACCGCGTACAGTTATACATCGTATAGTTATACATCGTATAGTACGTTATACATCGTATAGTTATACATCGTATAGTTATACATCTTACAGTTATACATCGCATAGTCATACATCGTATAGTTATACATAGTATAGTTATACATCGTACAGTTATACATCTTACAGTTATACATCGTATAGTTATACATCGTACAGTTATGCATTGTATAGTCATACAACGTGCAGTTATACATCGTGTATATATGGGGAATGACACAGCAGTTTGTGTGCCCAGGTTCGATGCGCTGTATCTGCGGCGCAGCAGGCTTCGTGCAGAGGAGCTGCGGCGGCTGCTGCAGACGCTCCACGAGGCAGGAGTGCGGACGGTCGTCGGGGGCGACACGGGCGCCTGGGTTGGCTTGTGAGTGGACGGCGGCCACTGAACTGCGGGCCAATATTCCTGTATCACTTAATTATGTATTTTCTTATATATATTGACTAACAAGATAGAATTAGTTGCTACTGATGGCCGCTGCAAATGAAGCAAAATGGCGGCCAACGATGATGGACCTCCCACTCAGATGGCGGCCAATCATTGGACACAGCGCCATCATCACGACAATCATTATCATTTGACATATCAGAATAATGATATGTCGTCATTATTGTTAATCCTATATTAATCATCAATTATTTTCAGTTATATATATGATTCAAGTATTTATTATATAAGTACAATTAGTAATTATTATACAAAATGTTATCTTATTATTATCATTATTATATAGTAGTATTATGATATTTTTGATATAATATTATATTATTATATCAAAATAATACTTTATACAAATCGATTATTATATTTAAAGTATACCCGATTCTACTATTATATCATAATTAATCCAGTATAATAATTCTGTATAATCTTATATGAATATATTGAATTAATATAACCACGATAGTTATTTTGTCTTTAATATATTAATGATAAGGTGATGGCGCTCTGTCATTGGTCGCCATTTGTCGGGCAATGATAGCGCCACACAAGATGGCGGCTGCTGGCATGCCACATGCCACGCAGGATATTCACTGCCGCACTCCCACAGGAATGGGGATGTTGACCTCCACATCAAGTACCGGTGGCCCCCGGGGGGACCAGCGGTGCCCAGTGACGCCGAACTGCAGGCGTCGTATCTAGAATACCTGCGCCGCCAAGGACAATAATGTGAGTTTTGTGTGGGATTAATGAGGCTGTGTGTGTGTTTTGTGTGAGATTAATTAGGCTATGTGTATGTGTTCTGTGTGGAATTAATGATGCTGTATTTGTGTTATTTATAAGTATGGATGTCATTCTCTTTACTGTCAATAATATATAACCTCACTTATGGCATAGCCAGTCTATCTGCAGTTCGAAATCATTTTATATAATTAGTGTTTACTTGGTTTTATTTGTAACGCAATTAGTTTGATATTTTGTTGAACGAGTTTTAATTTGTAAACATAATTCTCCTATTGTCGCAGGGCAGAGCAGAGTCGTCCATGGTTACCGTTAAATACAGCAAGATTGTTCACCGTTAAATTATTGTATTGATTCAATTTAAATTTTGCGATGTAAAGCTAGTAACCTGATGCTACATTCATTTCTGTTGGTTGTTGTTTGTTGGTCGCAGCTATGCAGCGCTGTTCCCACTTGTGTTCTTGTGACCGACCGAAGGATGGATCATTTCCTGCGAAGTTATAATTAATGTTTGTGGATTGATCATTCGTCGTTTAACATCAAACAGTGAAATGATGGTGTTCTTTAATTTTTTAAATGAATGATAGTAAAATGATGGTGCTTATAAATTGAATTTTGAAAAGGTGGTGTTTTAATTCAATGTTAACGTTCGTTCTCATAGACAATTTTTGCGGTTTTCAGGAGTATTGGACACATGACCGGTCTTGCCGCAGATCATGCGGCGCTGTTGCTCCGTTCCGACGCCAAAGACTGTGTTGTCGTCCTTGATAATAACAATAATAAATTAATAAACAACATCACATACTTTTTATGCAGTCAACGATAAAAATGTTTTATTCGAGCGCTTTTTGCTCCTCTTAAATTAATTAAAATAACGTCATATCACAAAGATGCAACATACACCCAGAGAAAAATGGTAGAATATGTCCAAATATCTCGGCAAAAAATATCATTTTAACCATTTATTGATTTCGCTTTACCAGAAAATATATTCTTTTCCGCTTTCAACAGGCAACAGCTCGATATTATAACTATCGAAAAAATGAGGTGATTAGTATATTAATTTTATGTTGAATAACTAATGAATATTATACACTAAATTCGATGTCCAGAACAAGAAATGAACCAAGAACCAACAAAACAAAACAACCCAACAACACACACGACAGGCAGGCAGACAGGACCCGCCATTATGAATGCTTCTTGCTTGGTCAGCTCGGTCGGTATCACAGCTACGCGAGGCTGCGCTGTTCAACAGCAACGCATAACTGCGCCCGACCTGCAGCGCCTGACGCGTACAACATTGAGTGCTTCTAGTTTTTTTTAACTATTAATTCTTATAGAACTTATCTTCCTAATACTGCCATGAGCTCCAAAAATCATGTAATTCGTAAGCCAAACCATTGGTTTCGCGGTTGATGGGAACGGTTGCTTATGAACTTTAAAAATATACGAGTACATTCGTTGCACCTTACTTAGGGGAAATTTTCATTGCTTCCCAGCCACCAATATGTCTTCACATTTATGAGCCTCACCATGCAATATTTCCTGAGAGACGAGCACAATGTTTAGAGCACGAGCACCACTAACATTAAGCACAATTAAAAACTTCAAGTATCATCTACAAGTAAATACCTCGTAGTGCAAGGGAAGCTTGCAATACTTGAGTCCCCCCAAGATATTTATTCTCTTCACTGCTATCATTGAGACACGTCATGCTCTGATATAATTAAATCCGCCTTTATTATATAACTAAAGCTTCGTTATATTGCTCACGCGAGGCTTGAGATTATTATATGAAGAGGGAATAAAATTGAAGAAAAGAAATGAACCCATAAAATGTTTCCATATATGTTAGGCGTGTGAACGGCGTGTAACACTTTAACATAATTAATCGTTACTATAATTGTGTCGTATAACTGTAGTAAACAGTTTACGAATTACATACATACTGCGGTCATTGAAGATTAAAATTCATTCATCTCTTCAGCATCAATGTGCACTTGATGAATATAAAGAAAAAATTCAAATTCAAATATTAATTTTGCATTTTTGACCATAACGTATGATTTTAATTTTAAAATTTTACGACCATAAAGGGGGGGGGTTGCCCCCCCTGATCTCTGATGCAGTGCACATCAACCGCGCCCCCTACTCAAAACTTCAATTATTAATACATTCTAAAAGCCATTCACTATAACAAATAAAGCAGGCATATATATTTACTCCTCTTCTATTGCCGTGACTCCGTTGAAAAGCGAAGCTTTCGTGAATAAAATAGAAACGAAGACAAGGAACGCAACGGGAGGCTCCTGCCCAGCGGCTTTGCTTGCATATACCACAGCATAGTACTAACGTCTGCCTTGATCAGTAAGCCCATTACAATCAAATTAATACTAATAAATTAAATTACTAATATTCTAGCTAAAATTAATTTTATTTTAATAGTGAATGGGATTCCAGCTCTATTCATACGTTTTTCAATATCGTTTTTGCCTTGATGACATAGTAACTATTTATAGTATATTTATATTATAATATTAGTTCCTACTAAATAGTTAGGGCAAACTGAAGCATATGAGTTCTTAGGACCATAAGCACATTAGGTGAGTAGTATTTAATTATAACTGAAATAAATATAATTAATAATTGTTTAAATTAATTATACAGATAGGAAGAAGTAAAAGCAAGCAGGGCAACTGCATCCTCTCTGGCAACCGCAGGCCATGTTGAGTCTTCCTCCGTCAGCGCACAAACATTTTAGGAATACAGAAAAATATATACTTCTTATATACTCTGCCCCAGGCAATGGCTAGTACAAAGTTCAACATTTTTTTACGAAAATAACTGTACATTCTATTAATTTTTAACTATAATTATCGACAGATCTTTGCACAGTAATTGACTTGTGATACGAACGAATGATGGTACCTATATTTATATTTTAGATAGTCCTATTATTTGTGATTGTCAAATTTTTCGATTCAAATATAAATTTAAGGAAGTTTAATGGAAATATTCCATTGTGCTTCATGTTTTTTCTTTATATTATTCGAATAGTATCAATATTTTATTACATGGTTCATTTATGCGCGTAAAATTTGTATTTTATAGGAAATTTGTGGCAAAATTTTTGGATACATGGGAGGGCCTCTTCTCAGTTCCTAGAATGTATGCTTAATGTGAGAAAAGTTAAAAAAAAAACTTTTCGATGCTCGCACGAGCAAATATCCCCGAGTTAAGAAGAGTAGCTAACTGCAAGTTTTCGTGACGATTTAATGCTAGTATGAATGACGACCGTATTGTCCAAGACTTTAATCCAGCCCCTCACTGTGATGTGGTCAGTAAATTAGGGCGCATGCAACATTTATTGACTACTTGTTCATTTGAAGAATATTTTTGAGTCGTGGAAGCTTCAAGCTTAGGCTAAGAAAAATTTGTTCGTGAGTTCTAGTGGGAATTTGAGGAGGCGAGAGGAATTTTACTAGGGGACGCTTGGGAATGGGAAGGGAGGAATAAATATAATACAGAGGAATTAATATAATATTGTTTCATTCGAGTGGGAATGAGAAAAGAGGTAACTTTTAAGATCACTTGTTTAGTTAAAGATCCATTTTACCGACAATTTAAAAGCAATAAAATAGTAAAAAATATCACAATTTTGTATAGGAAGAAAGTTTTCTTCATTTAAAAATAATATATTTTTGTCAATTTCCTTTCCTTTCAAAGGGGGAGGATGTGCTGGGACATTAGAGTGGAGAAGTGAAGAGTGAGGAAGAGAAATATTATAGCGCGTCATTCGCTGTATCTGTCGTATCAGGTTTGAATAAGTTGAAAATTATAGTCCAGGCTGTAGACAAAATACAAAAAATTGTCCTGTTACAAAATGGGGGATAAATTGAATAAATGCTAATTAATTTAGTTTTCGTTCATTCAAGTTCGTATAATAATTCAAAATTCATGTTAGAATATCGTTCACATTTCAAAACCGGGTTTGCACGATTCTTTATTATAATTTATTAGGTTCAAATGTGAATCTACTCTGATAACTGATTCTTTCCGTTCGTTCAGAACAAAACCTGGAACAGCGATAAAGGTTAAATCGTCAATAAATGAATTATCGCATCTCAGAAATTAAATATCGGGAGCAGCGCCGAGTTATACAGCTGGTATAACTTGTGTTGATCGCAGGTTCAAACAATAGAAAGTGAACCAAATAATGCTAGGTTGACCAGCGACCAACCACACTTAGGGTTGAAGGTATTTTACTAACGCATATACATCCGCGATATAGAACAACCTATCACCACACTACCTTAAAAAAGGTATTTACAAAGCACATACTTTTATAAAGCGCACACCGATAATCACACTAGATTGAAGGAAATATTTAATATAGCGCATTTATACCCGTAATGTGGTAATATAACGGAATGCACTATTTCACTTACGTTGATTCGTAATTACAGTGAAGTTTTTTTACCAACTATTCCGGACCAGCAAAGCTTTGCAATCTAACAGCGCCACATAACTGCCAACGACGTACCGCCTTCAATCATCGCGTATTTTCAGTTTCTTCAAAGTGCGACTTTGAATGCTTTTCTTATGGGAAAAAAACCTTAATTTAATGTTAATCAGATTTAAGACATGATTTATTGCTGATTTATGTATGAAATACCGTTTTGATCTAGAGCAGTGGTTCCCAAACTTTTTCAGGCTGGCGCCCCCTTTGGCTCCGTAGTGAACTTCTAGCGCCCCCCACAGACACATATAAAAACATACGTCTCTTTCTTGAAATTTAGTACGCTGCAATTTTAATAGATAAATGTTAAAGAATTAGTAGTAGTATGCAATTTAGTGAACCAATATGTTTTTAAGCTGTTTTAACTGTTTCAGCACTAGAAACCTAGGACGTCTCGGGCGAATTTACGGCCGGACTCGTGGCCAGTCGCACGACCAATCTCCAAATTCAATTATCAAGTAATATCTCCCAAAGTAATGAACGCAGCTCAAGGAAATTTGGAACATATATTCATCAGAACCTAACGTTGATTTTTAGCTCGTAAAAAATTTTAAATTCCACCTTCATTCGTGTTCATCGATATAGGTCGAAATTCGCAGTGATCAAAGAATTTCTTCCTAACTACTGAACAGATTTGAACGAAATTTTGAATATACATTCCTAACTACCAAGCGTTGATTTTTTTTTGGCTATTAAAAATTTTCGATTTTACCTTCGTTTGCTTTTTTTTTCATTTCACAGTCATTCTTGATTTCACACTTCCTTATATTCGGCCCGTATCGCCGGATAATTTGTCGCTTAAATTCGCGACGAGCAAGAAATTTCTTCTAAACTACAGAACAGATTTCAACGAAACTTTGTATATAAACACCTAACCTCTCAACGGTGATGTTTAGCTCGCGACAATTTTTCTATTTTGTTTTCGTTCGCGAGTTATACAGATATAGGAGGAACGACCGGCTTTTCTACCGGCCGGTTTAACCAAGAGCCGTTTACGTAAATCCGTATACGTATAGCCGTATAACTCGCAAACGAAGGCAAAACGAAAAAATTGTAGCAAGCTAAACATCACCGTTGCTGAGGTCAGGTATTTAAATACTAAGTTTCGTTCAAATCCATTCAGCAGTTTTGGAAGGAATTTCTTGATTACTGCGAATTTAAGCACGTATTGCTGTTTAAGTCACGAATGAAGGTGAAATGGAAAAAAACTCGCGAACAAAGGCACAATCGAATAAATTTTCAGGAGCTGAACATTAACGTTCGGTAGTTAGGACTGTAAATTCAAAATTTCGTTCGAATCTGCTCAATAGTTTGGAAAAAATTTCTTGATTATCCGGTTCTGTGAATTTCGGCCCGTATTGCCATATAACTATTGCAAAAACAAATGAAGGCAAAATTAAAAAAAATTAACGAGCTTAACATTACCGTTAGGTCCTAATGAATACGTGTACCAAGATTCATCGAGTTAAGTTCATTAGTTTGTGAGATATTCCTTGATCATAGAATTTAGAAATTGGCCGTGAGACCGGCCGCGAGTCCGGCCATTAATTTGTCCGAGACGTAAAGCCAGGAGAGGTTTAAAAAAAACAGATCTGGGTGAAAAAAACCATCGCTGGGAGTCATAATGTGCTGCTCATGTCATGTACAAATCGTCAAACAAACGTTCGAACTTCTGACATTGACTTCAGACTACCGCCCCCCCTACCGCCCTCTTCTTATTTACCGCCCCCAAAATCTTTCCACCGCCCCTAGGGGGCGATATCGTCCACTTTGGGAATCACTGGGTTAGGTTAATTGCAATAAAGATGCATTGATATGTTTTGAAAATGATTTATTATCATTAAATGTTTATGAGTAAATCCCAATAGCAGAACAATAAATATTTATAAATTTCCAATAATTTTGGCCATTGTAGAGGCTAATGTAGCGGTGCTGCATTTTACTGTAGCGATAGCGGTAGCGCCCGCTACAGTCTAGTGGGTGTAGCGGTAGCGGTAGCGCCCGCTACATTTCAAAGTAGCGCTGCTTAGCTCTGGTAACAGCCATAAGTGTGCTCCTTACCAGATGATGCTTGCTCGCAATTTATTTTCAAACGGAGCCTCCTTGCCTAACCATCACACAGCAGGTTTAGTTTAATTTAGTTTAAAAGCAAAATTAGTTTAATTTATAGATCAGTAGAACATGGCGCAAGTCAGAAACTCAATTTCCACTTGATAACTTGCGGTCGTCGAGTTGAGTCTCAAAAGTACTTGAGTCCTCCTCCAATAACAGGTTTTATATTTTCTATACGGCTATCATTTTGGGTTGGACTATAAAAAATAATTATACAGGACCGTCTGTTTCAACTTGTAATGTGAAGCACAACAAAATTGGATGTTAACAGGCAAGAATAGTAAGACCTAGATATTTCAAAATTCAAACTGAGTCAGTGGTCTAGAGTAAATTGCAATACTTATATATAATATAAGTATTGTATATATATAAGTATAATATAAGTATATAATATACTTATATATAATAATGCCTATTTATATTATGCACAAATAAATTTTCGGCTATTTCAACACTGATCATTTACCACATCGTCGCCAATTTCAGTGCAGATTAAAATGAGTTCATTCCTTCCTCAAGGTGAAAAAAATCAATTATATTTTTGATGTGTACAGTGATAAATCGCGTCATTTTCTTCAAATGAGTCTCGTGAACAGGAAAAATGTACAAATATGCATCGGCTCATGGTGATTAACCCTTGAAAAACGTTAAATATCGCTTTATTTGTTCAGTACTTTTTATATATACGTGGACATTCTAACATTTCAGGCGTCATTCACTCACTCTGAAGAACTGGACTGCATTACAGCTTGCATGGAAAGTTTCAATAATTATGTCGGTGATCAATATTTTTATATTTGTTATCCATCAATAATTTTATATATATATCTCTCTCCAACTTTGTGATATACGAGTGTTTTTCATTGATTAAGTCAATTTTGCGCGAAACTTGATTATGTTATTGTTGAAATATAAAATTCTATAAGTGTCGTCTCGAAAAATCTGTAAAAGTCGTTATTTTCTTCAATTTCCCTTAGTCATTTATACAAAGTTAAGCGGTAGATCATTTTACCTCCCAAATTACAAAAAGATGATTTAAAAAAATTTTGAAACTCCCTGAGAGGAGTTAACTTACTAGTAAGTAAATAGGGCAATGGAAACCGTTTTGTTACCTGTAAAGCCCATTCAGCTTCAGAAAAAGGTACGCAGTGCCTGTTAAAGTAAGGACTATGACTGTTGTACGATGCTCCGATTAGCTCAAACTGCAGGTACCTTCACCTTAGAACATTCTGTGTGTGTGCGGTGCCACTAGGAAAGAGTGGAAAAGAACAAGAGGTGGCGCAGAGTGGCCAGAAAGAAGAAGGAGAAATGGAAAAAACAGTAGGAGACGAAAAGGCGCATTGCGCATAATTGGGTTGGCTGTAGGTGGTTGGGGGGTATTTTGGGGCTGGGGANAAATTAATTTACTAAACAGTATTTCCAGGTTACCATTGAAACTTTTCCGTCATAATCTTTGTAATTCAAATGGTGGTTATCTTGATTAAAATAGTTTTAACTGCTGTTGAGTTAGTTGTTGGTAAAGTACATGTATCTGCACTTTTAAATTATAGAGTATATAGAAGACTTCAAAATGTGCATGGTTTGTTCATATGTGCTGTACATGTGGGCTTTTGACGGGAGACGTACGGCAAGACCTAGAAAGAATCGCATTGCTTAAAACATGTAGTGTTTACATGGTGTGTCCATGTGATTGACGTGTGGGCCCTTGCGAGAAACCTACTGGACCCAGCATGCAGCTGCCATATGATGGCAACCTTAGAGGGAGATGGACCTGATGTATGGTGGAAATATAGGCCCATGAATTGAACCATGTTGGGCCAATTCAACACTGATCATGTAGCCACAATATGACAGGCACATGGTTTTACCGTGTATGAGGTATATTGGCCCTATGTAGAAATCATGTGATTTCTACGTGGCCTAGCTGGGCAGAATTTTCACAAAAACCATGGGGCTGCCACATGGCATTTTCACATGTGGCCAATATTGTCATGCCACTTGGGACCAACATGGGCCCCTTTGAAAATTGTTACTAGGGTAATGAGCCATTTGTTTTCAAAGGTGTTGATCTGTTGTATGGCGTGTTGTGTTTGTATTGCTGCGTGGTTGGGTGGGTAATGTCCTGAGGTTATTTGCGTTATGTCATCTGCAAATGCTATGTAATCTGTATTGGGTAGTGGTGGTGGGAGGTCGTGGGTGTAAAAGCTGTATAGTGTAGGGGAGAGACAAGCCCCTTGGGGGACACCTGTGTGAAGTTGTATTGGGGGACCTATGTGGTTTCCTATTCTGATGGATGCTGTTCTGTCTGTAAGGTAGTCTGATAGTGTTTTGGTGAAGGACGGGTGGAGGTTAAGTTGGATGATCTTGTATTGGAGTCCGGTGTGCCAAACCTTGTCAAAGGCTTTTGTCACATCGCGGAGTACTATTTCAGTGGTGTGTCTTTGTGCTATCTGTATGGCTAGTGTTTCGTGGAATGTGGCCAGTGCTGTGTGTGTCCCTCTGTGTTTCCTAAAACCGTGTTGTCTAGTGTTGTGTATATTGTGAATGGAAAGGTGTTCGTATAATCTATTGTTGAGTATTTTGTCTAAGAGTTTTCCGTGAATGTCTAAAAGTGAGATGGGCCTGTAATTCTGGACTTGGTGTTGTGAAGTGTTGGGTTTGGGGAGGAAGATCATGATTGCGTGTTTTAGTGAATTAGAACATTCGATAACGTATCCCGAGTATTATAACATATACGCACCTGCAACTAATCTAAGCAATAATACCAGGATATTGTTGTATCCGAACTACTACACATCGAACACTACATATAATACACTCATATAGATTAATAAGGCGGTAATTCAGTGACTTGCAATGGATCATTCGTCATAAACAATAAAAGGGTTCATCTCTTTTTCCATATCCTCGTGGCGCATGGTGTCATGAATAAAAATAAAGTAGTTATCCACTATAATCCGGATATTCCGACAAAAGAAAAACGATTCGAGGATAAACTATAAATTATTAGAAATTCATCCTGAACGATAAGATAATTTTGTATCTTCGGTTCCCTAGTCTCAAGAAATCATCAACAAGAGTCATATTGATGGTCAATTGATGACTCAAAACATGACTACAAATCGTAATAGATATCATAATTAGGTTTATTATAATAGATATTATAATGGGTTTTGGTTTTCTTGCTTGCAGGAAGAACTTGCGAAGCCTGCCGTGGATGACCGAGCTAGCGCTGAAACTATATTGGGAGCTGTAAATAAACCTTGCTTTACACCCTTGCTGTCAAAGTACTCTCATCTCCCTGCAAATTTTCGAATTAGTAGCAGAAATCTAGAATTTGTGAATATTCATAGTTATTTTCTCTCATTTGATTCATATTTTTTGGAGATCAGAGCTCCATAGACATAGGTCTGCTCTCGAATACCTACTGATATTACGGCCGATTTTTGGTAATAGAACCAAATTTGCTAGGCCTTTATCTGATCGGTAATTGAATAACTTTTCTATCACATTTTAGTGGCTTTTCAGCCGTCAAAAATATTTTCAAAAACTGATTTTGAACAAAGTTATTTATGAACAGTGACTTGACTCCGGCCCGTGGATACTGCTGACATAGAAAATTTGATGGGGTAACTGAAGAAGATTAGCGATGATGTGACGTCTGGAATTGTCTTGCTCTGAATTTTCAACACATTTCAGAGTCAACGTTAAAAATTTGACCTTATCATTCATTGTAACTTCTTATATTTAATTCTTGAAGTGATATCTAATGCTTTCTTCCTTTACTGGTATATTTTAATTTTTTTAAAAATAATGTAGGTAATGTCCATAAAAAATCTATATTCAGGACTCATTATTCTAAATTTGTGAAGAAAGAAAATGAAGGAAGAAAAGAAGAAGGAATGAAAAGGAAGAGAGGAAGAAAGAAGGAATAAGAAGAAAAGAAGAAACAAAGAAAAGGAAGAAAAGAAGAAAGAAAATGAAGGAAGAAAATAAGTTAACTTCTCCCCCCCCCCGCGACGTGGTGTTCTGGGAGCGTCTGACGACGCAGCAGCGATCGCGCTGGCAAGTGTTTTCCTTCTTATATTGATTGTATATTATTTATTATCAGGAATATTATTGATACAAATAATTATTTCAAGGCTATTGCTTGAACTTATATTGTTTTTGTATATTATAATCCTTAAAATAATAATATGGAAGATGTGAATATTCCTTTCAAATAATTTCGGCGGCTACATTGGCGCAATGCAAACAGCGTACGACTGATAGGCTTGAGTAGACAGCGATATGATAGGAGGATTGATTTGTCATAGTTTCTCATGGAATTAATTGATAGAAAATTTCTGAGATGGCTGCTTCATCGTGATCTTGTTACCAGGAACTTCAGTCAAAAATACTAGAGTAGGCGTCCCAAAAAATGTTGCGTTAATTTATTCATTATCAGCAAATCAAGATGTTGTCATTGTATATAATTCTGAAAAAAAAAATCCGTCAATATTATTTTATCCATAAGTCCATAGAGAAAAAAAAAGTACGATGCATTTTTTTGCCTTGGACTTCTTTTTCTTCTAGTCTTCATCTAAATATCAACTCTGTACGTGCCACCACTTAAAAACTTATTCGTTGCCGTCTACAATATTGATCTACCCCTCTCAGGCTCTCACTGGAATATAAAATTTATTCAACTATCCGTGTACTTGGTATGATAAATGGAAAATTCTAGTGTCGGAATTGTTCATAAGAAAAGACCGTTGAACACAAATGCCACACACCAAACTCTCCATGAATTATCGATTCTATTTCTCACATTTATTCAGGTGATTATGAAGGAAAACAGAATATATCATTTCAACTTCAGCTTCCTATTTCAATTGTTGAATTTACGTGCTCAAAAAGTTATTAAAATGACAATTAAACTTGGCCTTCCACTTGGTAGGAGTTCTTTAATTACCTACAAGTAACATATGCAACTAGATTTATTCTACCACTAACTTTCACTCTAATTCGTTATTTTCTGACAGAAGTAAACAATAACTGAACATTACGCAACATTGGTCACTAACTCGATTATTTTTGTAGCAGATCACAATAAAACTGAAACTATTTGTCATGTGACGCAGGACCGACCAATTATTCTAAGACTGATAGAAAATCCTTGCCGCAATATCCTGCTCAACAAGAAACAGTAAATATGTTCATACAAGCATCAGTAATTATGTATGTTCATTATTCTTGCTATGGACATTGATATAATTCTTTGACAAAAACTGCCTTGTCAACCTCATAATCAACATATTCTTGAGAAGATCAGAATAATAAACTAGATAAACGTGAAATATTTAATTTCAAATAAAATTTAACGTCTTTCAGTCCAAACATGTGAACAGTTAATGAGGTGAAAAAATTACTATTTTATCACCTAGGGTGATAAATTACTATTTTTTCTAACAGCTCATCGACTGAATCACAAGACGCCTCTCGTCGGTGGACTTGCAGAAGACCACTCGACGCTGAGGCTGAGCTGAGCGTTCCGGGGACGCCATGTTTTGGCATCGTTTGTGGGCCTGTAGTTAAATTCAACAAAAAATAAATTCAACAAAAAATCCACGTTAAATTCAACGTCAAATGTCTGAGCAGCGCTGTTATCGACCATTGTTATCGACATTCTCCCCAGACACGTCCTAAGTTATGAAGAAATCAATTCCAAATGTGATGAATGCCAGTACAAAGAATTTGCCTCATGCGGTGCAAAGCTCAAAATGCTACGCTTCGTGAAACCTGAACATTTTATTGTAGGTAACAACGAGAACAGCTGAGCGGCGTGATGCATTAGTCTAGTGCAGGGGCAGAAGCGGAGCTCAAATTATATGAGTTAGCGCTCTGAAACTGCCGTTTTTTATAGTAAAAATCTATCGTTAGAAGATGATTGTGAAATGTAATCTGTTGAAGATTCTTAGCGCTGCATTCGACTGTAATTCACAATAGAAACATTTGATTACGTCAATCAAATAATGAAACGACTAATCTACGAAATAATGAAACGAATAATGAAACGTCTAATACAAAAAATCCAATAATTACAGTTTTGCATACAACTAAAAACGACACGAGATTTTCCTGCAGTTCATTACACGCAGGGAAATGAAGAGACTTTGTCCAAATAGCGATGCACTTTTTGCCCATTTGTGGGTCATCGCGACCCAGTTTGGTCCAGCAAGAGGGCGTATCAGTGCTACGTGCTGAAAGTGTGTCTCTATTTGGGCAATATGAGCCATCCATTATTTTGAGTGTACCATGCTTGCCTATGTCACGCTCCATTTAGGAGTCCAAGTGTAAAGTGTGTCTCTATTTGGGCAATATGAGCCATTCCATCCATTATTTTGAGTGTACCATGCTTGCCTATGTCACGCTTCATTTAGGAGTCCAAGTGTTCACAACAGATGTTGAAGACGCCGGCTTCTCGGCTGCAAAATTCTTGCCATTTAATTAAATATGCAGCAATAAATCTTTGATCAACAAATGATTGCATTATATATAAACTAAAGTTTATTTTATAGGATAAGTGTAATAATATTTTATTTGATCACTATAACATGATTTGATATGATCAATATAATATTATTTATTCCATAAGCACGTTTCAACTTATTACATATAACAAATTTCTATCTATTTTCCATGTGTTTAATTAATATATTATCAATGGTTCATTATGGGAATGCATAAAGGAAGAGAAGTCGCCATTTGATGTCTCGTCTTTAAACTTCCGTGATGACATAGTAACTAAACCATCATTGCTGCAGGTCTGGTGAATATTTTGTGGCAGAGAAAATTGCTCTCATTTACATAACATATTTTGCAAAGGATAATTCAATGTTATTACCGATACTGGCCATTTCTGTTCTAAGAATCTCCATGAAGAAAGCTCTTCTATGCCAGGCCAGCACGAATAGAGATCAATACAATGGTTACCCCCTGATTTAGCGTTCTCTGACATAGAAAGTATTTGAGGATAAACTAATGTACATCAATAATCTCCGTTAAATAATTGTTTCAAACCTTCAAGATAGTTTAGATATCAATTTAAGTCAAGGGATGACTCGAGACCTCATATGTACGAGATGCAGTCGCTGAGATATTAATATTCAAGCGATATTACTTGAGTAAAATCCAGGCATGTAAGAAGTTGTCTGTCAGTACGAGAACTCACTTGATGGAACTGTCCCCTGTGCTGGCTTCGCTCCAAGTTCATCACAAACCGTCTAATTAAACGGAAAAAATAATACGTAATGAAATCAATGAAGAATACTTCAAAGAGTTTCATTTATAATTAATGCTGTAGAAGCTATGAATCTAATGCTACATTCATTTCTATCAGTGGATGTTGGTTGGTCGCAGCTATGCGGCGCTGTTGCCAGCGGTGTTCTGTGTGACCGACTAAACTGATCGACGCGCTCCATTCATAGGAAGGAAGTTATAATATATAAATAATAATAAATGTTTTTTATTTACGCCCTTTGTCATAAACCACGGAATAAAGTTCATCGAATTCATTGAATTCATGAAGCAATATAAAATTATGAAAAACAATGTTGCTGTGATAACGAATTATCAATTCACGGTAATTCTCAAAAGATATTATCAATAATTTTTGTTGCGTTACTGATGAGGACATCCACAAGCTAAGGCGATTGTATCGTTGGCATATTGTTCTCTGTTACGTAAGCAATTTGGTATACGGCGCGCTAGGGAAGCGAATCTGCATAGTTATAAGATACCAGCATGACTTTTTTATTTCAGTTACTGTTCCATAATATCATATGTTATTATATATAATAATGGTAGATAGTGATAGATTGTACCTAGTTTACTGCACATTTTTAAAGGTAAAATATTTATCAAATTCTATTCACGTTATTTTCATCATCAAAGAGGGAGATAGAATCATACATCAACTTAATATTGCAACCTAGAATATAGTATTTATGCACGGCTATATATGATCAGATGGAACTTATCCATAAGTTACGAAACTTTTTCAGCAGGAAACCTTTACATTAACATTATTCAGGAAAATTTTTTAGACTCGCGAGAGTCTATATGCGAGATGGGCATCAATATCAGAGCGAGATGCTGGGCGTAGACTATCTACCTGATCGTGCCGCAATTATTTTAGCAGCTGGCTGACACAAATGTTTTCATGCTATAAAATCCTGCATAATTAGTTGAAGCTGTTGCATAATTAATCGGCTTGAGAATTTGTCTGCAAATCTCAGGTACAATCCATGGCGATCACCGCCGGGTTATGCAGCGGATAGTTTGGGTTGCCCCCCCCCCCTGATCTCTGATCCAGTGCACATCAACCGCGCACCCTACTCAAAACTTCAATTATTAATACATTCTAAAAGACCTTTCACCATTAACAAATAATGTTGGCCTATATATCTAACTTTCTTCCATTGCCGCGAACCCGTTGAGCAGCGTAGCTTCCGTGAATGAAATAGAAACCAAATAAGGAACACAACTGGTGACTCGCTCTGAGTCAGCAGGTCGCTGCTATGCAAGCAGCTTTTTTTAAATCACGCAATCTCACATCTCCTGCCCTGACCCGTTAGCCCCAAAGAGTCGAGTTAATACAAATAAAATTAAATTACCAATATTCTCGCTAAAACTAATTTTGTTTTAAAAATGTATAAATTTCCAGCTATAATTATTTGTTCTCAATAGCATTTTTGCCTTGAAGACATGATAACTATCGATATTATATTTATATTATGATATTATTTCCTAATGAATAGTTAGGGCAAACTGAAGCATATGAGTTCTTGGAACCATGAACACATTAGGTGAGTAGTATTTAATTATAACTGAAATAAATATGATTAATAATGGCTTAAATTAATTATACAAATAGGAAGAAGAAAAAGAAGTAAAAGCTAGCAGGGCAACTGCATCCTCTCTGGCAACCGCAGGCCATGTTGAGTCTTCCTCCGTAAGCGCACAAACATTTTAGGAATACAGAAAAATATATACTTCTTATATACTCTGCCCCAGGCAATGGCTCGTACAAAGTTCAACAATTGTTTACGAAAATAACTGAACATTCTATTCATTTTTAACTATGATTATCGACAGATCTTTGCTAAGTAACTGACTTATGATACGAGCGGATGATGGTACTTATATTTCTACTTTAGATAGCCCTCCCATTTAAGGTTCCCAAATAATTCGATTCAAATATGAATTCAAGGAAGTTTCATGGAAAAATCCCACTTTGCATAATATTCTATATTTAATTTGATTGAAAAGTATCAATAATTCATTACATGGTTCACACTGGAAATTGTTTTTAAAATTTTTAAATTTTAGAAAATTTAGAAATTTTGCGTAGAAATTGTCTTTTTAGTAAATTTACCGCAAGATTTTTGGATACATGAGAGGGCCTCATCTCTGTTCCTGTAATGCATGAATGATACTAATAGAAGTGTGAAAAAAAATTTTGATGCGAGCAAATATCCTCGAGATAAGAAGAGTAGCTAACTGCAAGTTTTCGTGATGATTTAATGCTATTATGAATGACGACCGTATTGTCCAAGACTTTAATCCAGTCCCTCACTGTGATGTGGTCAGTAAATTAGGGCGCATGCAACATTTATTGACTACTTGTTCATTTGAAGAATATTTTTGAGTCGTGGAAGCTTCAAGCTTAGGCTAAGAAAAATTTGTTCGTGAATTCTTGTGGGAATTTGAGGAGGCGAGAGGAATTTCAGTGTGGGACATTCGCTTGGGAATGGAAAGGGAGGAATAAATATAATACTGAGGAATTAATATAATATTGTTTCATTCGAGTGGGAATGAGAAAAGAGGTAAGTTTTAAGATCACGTGATTACTTAAATCTCAAATTTACCGAAAATTAAAAAGCAAGGAAAATAATTAAAAATATCAAAATTTTTATAAGAGAAAATTTTTTCTCATATAATAAATAATGAATTTGACATTATTTTCCTTGTTTTTAATGGGAGGTTGCGCTGGAACACAACAGTGAAACAAGTGAAGAGTGAGCAAGAGAAATATTATAGCGCGTCATGCGCTATATCGGTCGTGTCAGGTTCGAATAAGTTGGAATTTATGGTTCAGGTTGCAGACAAAACACAAAGAATTGTCCTAAAGTGGCAAAATGGGGAATAAATTGAATAAGTGCAATTTCATTTAATTTTCGGGCCTACAAGTTCGTCATAATTAAAAATTCAGGTTAGAATATCGTTCAAATTTCAAAACCAGGTTTGCACGATTCCTTATTATAATTTATTAGGTTCAAATGTGAATCTACTCTGATAACTGATTCTTTCCGTTCGTTCAGAACAAAACCTGAAACAGCGATAAAGGTTAAATCGTCAATAAATGAATTATCGCATCTCAGAAATTAAATATCGGGAGCAGCGCCGAGTTATACAGCTGGTATAACTTGTGTTGATCGCAGGTTCAAACAATAGAAAGTGAACCAAATAATGCTAGGTTGACCAGCGACTAACCCCACTTAGTGTTGAAGGTATTTTACTAATGCATATACATACGCGATATAGAACCGGTCACCGCACTAGATTAAAGAAGGTGTTTTACAAAGCACATAATTTTGTAAAGCGCACACCGATAATCACAATAGATAAAGGAAATATTTAATATAGCGCATTCATACCCGTAACGTACTGTTAACATAACGGAATGCGCTATATTAATTAATTAACTAAATAACTCAGTGAAGAACCAATTCCGGACCAGCAAAGCTATGCAATCTAACAGCGCCACATAACTGCCAACGAAGTACCGCCTCCATACTGGCTTCACGCATCATGTGCTTTCAGTTTCTTGAAAGTTTGACTTTGAATGCTTTTCTTGGAGGAAAAATACCTTGATTTAATGTTAATATGATTTAAGACATGTATTTTTTGCTAATTTATGTATGAAATACCGTATTGATCTTGAGAGTTAAAAAGCCTGAGTAGCAACCATAAGTGTGCTCCTTACCAGATGATGCGTGCTCGCGGTTTATTTTCAAACGGAGCCTCCTTGCCTAACCATCACAAAGAAAGTTTACATGAAAATTTGTTTAATTTATAGATCAGCAGAACAAGGCGCAATCAGAAACTCAATTTCCACTTGATAACTTTCGGTCGTGTAGTAGAGTCACAAAAATACTTGAGTCATCCTCTCAGGAAATGTTTTCTATTTCTTGAAGGCTAACATTTTAAGTTGGACTATAACAAATAATTATTCAGGATCGTCTGTTTCAACTTGTAACGTGAAGAAAAACAAAATAGGATGTTAACAGGCAAGAATAGGAAAGACTAGATATTTCAATATTCAAACTAAGTCAGTGGTCTAGATTTAATTGCAATACGTATATATAATAATGCCTATTTATATTATGCACAAATAAATTTTCGGCTATTTCAACACTGATCAATTATCACATCGTCGCCAATTTCAGTGCAGAGTAAAATGAGTTCAATTCTTCCTCGAGGTGAAAAATTCAATTATATTTGTGATGTGTACAGTGATAAATCGCGTCATTTTCTTCAAATGAGTCTCGTGAACAGGGAAAATGTATAAATATGCATCGGCTCATGGTGATTAACCCCTGAAAAACGTTATATATCGCTTTATTTGTACAGTACTTTTTTATATATACGTGGACATTATAACATTTCAGGCGTCATTCACTCTCTCTGAAGAACTGGACTGCATTACAGCTTGCATGGAAAGTTTCAATAATTATGTCGGTGATCGATATTTTTATATTTGTTATCCATCAATAATTTTATATATATATCTCTCTTCAACTTTGTGAAATATGAGTGTTTTCCATTGATTGAGTTAATTTTGCGCGGAACTTAATTATGTTATTGTTGAAATATAAAATTCTATAAGTGTCGTTTCGAAAAATCTGTAAAAGTTGTTATTTTCTTCAATTTCCTTTAGTCATTTATACAAAGTTATGCGGTAGATCATTTTACCTCCCAAATTGTTATTTGCAAAAAAGATGATTTAAAAAAAATTTTGTAACTCCCTGAGAGGAGTTAACTTACTAGTAAGTAAATAGGGCGAAGGAAATCGTTTTGTTACCTGTAAAGCCCATTCAGCTTTAGAAACATTACGCAGTGCCTGTTAGAGTAAGGACTATGACTGTTGTACGATGCTCCGATTAGCTCAAACTGCAGGTACCTTGACCTTATAACATTCGATAACGTATCCCGAGTATTATAACATATACGCACCTGCAACTAATCTAAGCAATAATACCTGGCTATTATTGCATCCGAACTACTACACATCGAACACTACATATAATACACTCATATAGAAGAATAAGGCGATAATTCAGTGACTTGCAATGGATCATTCGTCATGAACAATAAAAGGGTTCATCTCTTTTACCATATCCTCGTGGCGCATGGTGTCATGAATAAATAAAGTAGTTATCCACTTTAACCCGAATGTTCCGACAAAAGAAAAACGATTCGAGGACAAACTATAAATTATTAGAAATTCATCCTGAACGATAAGATAATTTTGTATCTTCGGTTCCCTAGTCTCAAAAAATCATCAACAATAATCAAGTTGATAGTCAATTGATGGCTCAAAACATGACTACAAATTGTAATAGATTTTATAATTAGGTTTATTATAATAGATATTATAATGGGTTTTGGTTTTCTTGCTTGCAGGAAGAACTTGCCAAGCCTGCCTGGATGACCGAGCTAGCGCTGAAACTTTATTGGGAGCTATAAATAAACCTTGCTTTACACCCTTGCTGTCAAAGTACTCTCATCTCCCTGCAAATTTTTGAATTAGTAACAGAAATCTAGAATTTGTGAATATTCATATTTATTTTCTCTCATTTGATTCTTATTTTTTGGAGATCAGAGCTCCATAGACATACGTCTGCTCTTGAATACCTACTGATATTACGGCCGAATTTTGATAATAGAACCAAATTTACTAGGCCTTAATCCGATCGTTAATTGAATAACTTTTCTATCACATTTTAGTGGCCTTTCACCCATCAAAAATATTTTCGAATCGGAATATGAAAAGGGTAAGTTATGCATAGTGACTTGACTCCGGCCCGTGGATACTGCTGACATAGAAAATTTGATGGGGTAACTGAAGAAGATTAGCGATGATGCGACGTCTGGAATTGTCTTGCTCTGAATTTTCAACACATATCAGAGTCAAAGTTAAAAATTTGACCTTCATCATTCATTGTAACTTCTTATCTTTAATTCTTGAGGTGATATCTAATGCTTTTTCCTTTACTGGTATATTTTAATTTTCAGTACATAATTCAAAGTTCGTTCTCTTACATCAAGCCACTTGTGCACTCGTGTGCCAGCATCGCTTGCATTCCCATTTTTTAATTGAAATTCTACCGCAATGAACACAAGTGATCCTTAAAGCTATTATGTTCCTTTAAAAATAATGTAGGTAATGTCCATAAAAAATCTATATTCAGGACTCATTATTCTAAATTTGTGAAGAAAGAAAATGAAGGGAGAAAAGAAGAAGGAATGAAAAGGAAGAGAGGAAGGAATAAGAAGAAAAGAAGAAACAAAGAAAATGAAGAGAGGAAGAAAGAAGGAATAAGAAGAAAAGAAGAAACAAAGAAAAGGAAGAAATGAAGAAAGAAAATGAAGGAAGAAAATAAGTTAACTTCTCCCCCCCCCCGCGACATTGTGTTCTAGGAGCGTCTGACGACGCAACAGCAATCGCGCTGGCAAGTGTTTTACTTCTTATATTGATTGTATGTTATTTATTGTCAGGAATATTGATGATACTAATAATTATTTCAAGGCTATTGCTTGAACTCATACTGTTTTTGTATATTATAATCCTTAAAATAATAATATGGACGATGTGAATATTCCTTTAAAATAATTTCGCCGGCTACATTGGCGCAATGCTAACAGCGTACGACTGATAGGCTTGAGTAGACAGCGATACGATAGAAGGATTGATTTGTCATAGTCTTTTCTGGAATTAATTGATAGAATGTTTCTGAGAAATGCTGCTTCATCATGATCATTTAGAGTTCGGCCAATAATTTGGCAGGAGCCACGAGGTTTGGCCCGAAATTTCCTAGCGCCCTCACGGTAGCATTCTTATTAGTAATATGCATCTTTAAAAAAATATATGGAAGTATATTGGCTTAAAAATTTATATAGACGTTTATTTATATATAACATCTAATAATATGAATTATATTATTCCAATAGTTTATTCATTTGTTTATTTATTCGTTCATTTATGAATGCTTTGCTTGCTTGCTAAGCTCGGTCGGTATCACCACAGCTCACGCGAGGCTGCGCTGTTCAACAGCAACGCATAACTGCGCCCGACCTGCAGCGCCTGACGCGTGTAGCATCCAGTGACTTCATAAACAATGATTTCAAGAGAATTTATTTTCCTAATACTGCAAGGAGCTTTTAAAATTATGCAATTCACGGGCAAAACCATTGTTTTCATTACTGATGAGGACATTTCTCTTGGCTTGAAGTAAGTATCGTAACTGGAAGAACTTCACTTACTTATTCATGATGGAACGTTCGTTGTTTTCCCATAAAATATACCGCCTTTCAATTACAAATCACGCAATGTTTCATGCGTGATAAACTCAATAATAGAATAGCGATATGCAGTAAAATTTTGAAATTAAAGATCCAAGCATTTACCTCAGGCCATGAAATTCGTGCCTCGCATATACTTGAGTTTCTCCATGACACGTTTTCTATTAATTAAAATTTCCTCAATCATTTGTAAGCCTCTTTATCATAATTATTATTAACGCTCGGAGTTTATAAGCTCCTTTAGTGCAAAATTTACGATCAAATGTCTTTATTTAGAAATATAATTTAAACATTTATCCACACGTTAGTCATATGAAGTGAGATGGAACTCATCAACATTCGTACAGTAAGCATTATTTCTATGTTCCTGCACTTTGATACGATACATAAATTTGAGCTATGCCGTCATTTGTTCCTTTGGAAATAATTTTTTCTTTTCAAACCTCAGCTTGTAAAATATAAATAGATAAAAACAAGTCCAGGAATGCCCGTCATCCTGCGATTTATAACTGAAGTAAGTCACGACCTGGGCGATGCTTTCACTTGTGAATGTTTTATAACTTGAATAAACATTTTAATCATGAGGAGTTATCCATAAGCTAAGTCAGTTGTACCATTGGCTTATCATTCTCTGTTATTTAAGCGATTTGGTATACGGTGCGCTTGGGGAGAAATTCTGGTTACGTGAAAACAGCTTGAAATTTTTACTTGAGTTACCATAGAATAATAATATTTGATGTTGTAGATGTTAATGGTAGATAATGATTAACTGTTCTGGAATTAGTCAACATTTTACGGAGTAAGACATCTCGGAATGTAGATACATGCTATTTTATTCATCATAACGGGAGATGAAATCGATAATTTATTTAATATTGAAACCTAAGAAATAATATTTCACTAACGGTGATGGATCACTGGATCGATGTCATTCAATTACGGTCAGGAAATTAAAAAATGTCTAAATTGTTTTATTGGACTCGTACGAGTCTAACATTACTCAATGTAGGATAATATTTGACAGAGACGCCTGGCTTGGCAATCTGCCAGATCGTTTCAATATTATAATAGCAGGTATAAGGAATGTTTTCATGCTATAAAATCCTGCATAAATAGTTGAAGCTGTTGCATAATGGGCTTGAGAATTTGTCTGCAAATCTCAGGTACAATCCATGGCGATCACCGCCGGGTTATGCAGCGCATAGTTTGGGTTGCCCCCCCCTGATCTCTGATCCAGTGCACATCAACCGCGCCCCCTACTCAAAACTTCAATTATTAATACATTCTAAAAGCCATTCACTATAACAAATAAAGTAGGCATATATATTTATTAACATTTCTTCTACAGTCGTGAATCCGTTGACATGTGTTGAGTTCCTGAATAGAATACAAACGAAGACAAGGAACGCAACGGGAGGCTCGCGCTGAGCCAGCATTGCTCTTTTTAAATATTACACACAATACAGGTAGCGTCTGCCCTGACCCGTTCGCACATTATAATCGAATTAATACAAATAAAATAAAATTACCAATATTATAGATAAAATCAATTTTATTTGAATAATGAATGGAATTCCAGCTATTTTTGTGCGTTGTTCAATATTATTTCTGCCTTGATGACATAGTAACTATTTATAGTATATTTATAATATAATATTATTTCCTAATGAATAGTTAGGGCAAACTGAAGCATATGAGTTCTTAGAACCATGAGCATATTAGGTGAGTAGTATTTAATTGTAACTGAAATAAACATGATAAACAATTGTTTTAATTAATTATGCAGATAGGAAGAAGAAAAAGAAGTAGAAGCAAGCAGGGCAACTGCATCCTCTCTGGCAACCGCAGGCCATGTTGAGTCTTCCTCCGTCAGCGCACAAACATTTTAGGAATACAGAAAAATATATACTTCTTATATACTCTGCTCCAGGCAATGGTGAGTACAAAGTTCAACAACTTTTTACAAAAATAATTGAACATTATATTCATTTTTATCTCTAATTATCGACAGATCTTTGCTAAGTAATTGACTTGTGATACGAGCGGTTGATGGTACCTACTTTTCTACTTTAGTTAGTCCTATAATTTGTGATTGTTAAATAATTCGATCCAAATGTGAATTCAAGGGAGTTTAATGGAAAATTTCCATTGTGCATCATGTTATTTCTTTATATTATTCGAATAGTATCAATATTTTATTACATGATTCGTTTATGCGCGTAAAATTTGTATTTTTTAGGAAATTTGTCGCAAATTTTTTGAATACATGAGAGGGCCTCTTCTTAGTTCCTGGAATGTACGATTAATGTAATAAAGTCTAAAATAAACTTTTTGATGCTCGCACGAGCAAATATCCTCGAGTTAAGAAGAGTAGCTAACTGCAAGTTTTCGTGATGATTTAATGCTAGTATGAATGACGACCGTATTGTCCAAGACTTTAATCCAGCCCCTCACTGTGATGTGGTCAGTAAATTAGGACGCATGCAACATTTATTGACTACTTGTTCATTTGAAGAATATTTTTGAGTCGTGGAAGCTTCAAGCTTAGGCTAAGAAAAATTTTGTTCGCGAATTCTTGTGGGAATTTAAGGAGGCGAGAGGAATTTCACTGGGGGACATTCGCTTGGGGATGGGAAGGGAGGAATAAATATAATATTGTTTCATTCGTGTGGGAATGTGAAATGAGGTAACTTTAAAGACTTGATTTAAAGACATTGATTAGTTAAATCTCCATTTTAACGACAATTTAAAAGCAATAAAATAGTAAAAAATATCACAATTTTTTATAGGAAAAAAGTTTTCCTCATTTAAAAAATAATGTATTTATGTCTATTTTTTCAAAGGGGGAGGTTGTGCTGGGACATTAGAGTGGAGAAGTGAAGAGTGAGGAAGATAAATATTATAGCGAGTCATTCGCTGTATCTGTCGTATCAGGTTTGAATAAGTTGGAAATTATGGTTCAGGTTGTAGACAAAACACGAAGAATTGTCTTAAAGTATTGCGAAATGGGGGATAAATTTAATAATTGAAATTAAATCAAAGTTGCGTTCATGCAAGTTCGTAATAATTAAAAATACAGGTTAGAATAACATTCAAATTTCAAAACCGGGTTTGCACGATTCTTTATTATAATTTATTCGGTTCAAATGTGCATCTACTCTGATAACTGATTCTTTCCGTTCGTTCAGAACAAAACCTGAAACAGCGATAAAGGTTAAATCGTCAATAAATGAATTATCGCATCTCATGTTTATGGAAGAAGAGAGCGGTAGGGGGCGATAGGGTAGTCTGAAGTCAATGTCAGAAGTTCGAACGTTTGTTTGACGATTTGTACACAACACGTGCAGCACATGACTCCCAGCGATGGTTTTTTCATCCAGATCTGTTTTTTTAACCTCTCCTGGCTTTACGTCTCGGTCAAATTAACGGCCGTACTCGCGGCCGGTCTCACGGCCAATTTACAAATTCAATGATCAAATGATCAAGAAATATCTCTCAAACTAATGAGATTATCTCGATGAAACTTAATTGGTACACGTATTCATTAGGACCTAACGGTAATGTTTAGCTCGTGAAAATTCTTTGAACTTTGCCCTCATTTGTTTTTGCTATAATTATATGGCATTAAGGGCCGAAATTCACAGTGATCAAGGAATTTCTTCCAAACTACTGAAGAAATTCGAACAAAATTTTGAATTTACAGTCCTAACTACCGAACGGTAATGTTTAGCTCGTGAAAAACTTTTTTATAATGCCTTCGTTCGCGATTTTTTTTTTTCATTTCACCTTCATTCGTGATTTAAACAGCAATACGTGATTAAATTTGCAGTAATCAAGAAATTTCTTCCAAACTACTGAACAGATTTAAACGAAACTTAGTATTTAAATACCTAGCCTCAGCAACGGTGATGTTTAGCTCGTTACAATTTTTTCGTTTTACCTTCGTTTGCGAGTTATTCGGCTATGACTAATACAATAAATAACTTTTTCCACCAGAACAAGAACGTCGAGATCAATATTGTTGCTCCAAGCGTTTAACATCGTTCACGTCATGTGGCGCTCAATATTCATGATAACGCTTGTGATTCCCTGGCTATTTTCTTATTTCGTTCAAAATAAATTAATTAACTACACAAAATTTTACCAACAACTTTTTACAAGATAACCGTCTTTGCATGCAAAAAATTTATCTGTGATTTATCTATTCCTGATTAGCATTTAACGTGAAATAAATATATCGTATTAAATAAGCAATTTCGGTGAAGATCAATGATGCGCTTTCATATCGTTCGAATTTCAACGTTAATTCAACACCCTAATGTTGTTTTCTTAACAAAATATTGTACCATACAACAAGCATTGAGAAATTAGTCACCTCTTCTTTGTTATTTCTAATCTAATAAAACGGATCAGCCAGCAGGTTGCCGTGGCGTTCGTTGCCCGGGATCGAGAACTTATCATCAAACATATAACTCAGTCAGTACTCACTGCAGTGAGTGACAGAATGCGCGCATTTTCTCGTTGCCGAAAACGTGAAGTCGCGGACAGACGGACGGACGGACAGACAGACATGACGAGCACAAAAGCGCCTTTTTCCATGTATGTGAAAATGCGCTAAAAACGCTTAAGCAGACAAGCATCATTCCTCATTATTTATTTTGTTGTGCTGGAAAACCGGCGGTCCGGCGGGTCACATAAAACACAACTGGCAACAGCACTTCATACTTGCTAACTACCGACAACTTATGACAAAAATGAATGCCGCATTAAATACAAGTCTTTTGGCCGATTGGGTTTAAGCTAAAACAATTCAGCAATGATTGTTCAATGTGTTTCATCAAGGTTATGATCCTTATATCGATTTATTAGTTGAGGATTATAGATTTAGATGAACTTGGTGCAATGCAGCCCTTTTTGTTGTTGCGTTCCCTCCACTGACTTCTTGCCTGTTCTTATTTAACGAACAAAGTTTTCTAAGTATATTCCTTAAATTTATCATAAAATATATTGCTTGAATGTTAATATATTACATGAGTGAAAAAATGGAGACATCATGTCTAACTTGATTTATATAAGTCGATACTTGAGAGGTTGATGTGATAATCTTCAGTGAAATTCTTATATACATGAGCTTAACCTGGAATCGTTTTTTGTGGTGAATTCCACTAAATAAGTGGCCTAACTATACCATTTTTCATGGTTAATGACGGTAATGTATTCATCGCTTTTATCCTGCTAACACGAATAGATATCACTATTGCTACAAAATTTGAAATATTTTTTGTTAAAATATCATGCGTGCATGAAACGATGATGATTATTTACATTGCATACATCAAAACGCCTAAATGACTGCTTCGCAGCGCAGGCAACTTGAACGAACGGCGTCCAGTTGCCTTGTTGATTTATTCATTGTTGAAACACCAACATCAGGTTATTCGGTAATTTGGGATAAATGGAACAGCTGATCATGAGAAATCATCGCAATACTATCAAATTCAGATTATTTTATTACGTCGAAATGATCACAATAATGGTAGAAAAATTCTCGTCTAATGAGCCACGAAAGTCGGTCTTGCGAAGTTATGAGACGCTGTTGTCACCGCGAGCGCTTCTCTGTGACTGCTGTGAGCACACTTCCTCTCTCTCTTCCTCTCTCTTTTTTTTATTGTTATCAGTATTATTATATCTATTATTGAATAATGATGAATAGTTATCATATTATTCCTTTCATAATATTCATCTGTAATTATTTTAAGCAGTAATATGGTACAAAATTAAATACTTTCATTTGTCATGAGATCGATTCCTGCTTACTGTGAGTGCAGAATCAACGGAAGATTTGTTTTTACTTACAGAGATACAATCATCAAACTAACGATTTCTCAATTTTACTTATCTACATACCTTTTTTATCGTTATTCATATATCTCCTTTATCTCGCATCAAGTTCATCTCAAAACATTCTCATACTTGACGATTACGCGAACTTTAGGAACGAAGAGACGGTTTTTCTTATTAAAAACATCTGAATGAAATGCCTTTATAAATTTCAATAACGTCTATACACATTTTTCCTGTCATTATTAGGCCCATTGTACACTGAAGAGCTCATTCGTACTCTTGAACTATAACAACTACCATAAATTAGAGGTAATATTTTCTTATATTTAGTTAAGTAAAATGGGGTTAAGTTTGACGCACGGATTTATACTGATGTGTCGGCACTTTTCTGCTCTGTTCAACATCTCAAACTCAACACTGCTCAACTCAACACTCAAACTTCATCTCAAACACTTCAAATAAATATGGAACTCCCATCTGAGTTCTATTTTGAATGCAGAAAATGTTCTGCTCATTAATTAAATTACTTTTTTCCCCATGCCAATACTTCCCATCTACAATAACTAACATTTCTAGAACTAAAAAATTAATTTCAGACCCATAACGAAAATAATTATGCATCACGCACCGTTTTTATATTTCATTAAGTTGCCAATTAAATAAGTAATTGGTCGGTTTGAAAGCATACCAATAACAACTGCCAACGCCACGCACTCAGCAGGACGCCGCTGAGACGCTGTAGTTATGCAGCGCTGTTGGCGCCGAGGTTTGGGTGTGGCTCCGGACTGAACCGAGCCCTCGATTATAGACGACAAAACGACCCCGACCAAGGAAGGAAGAAGTGGTATTTAAGTTAGTTGTAATATTAACAAATAATTATTATTCATATTGTGATGCGTTACGTAGGTATGTATAATGATGACATCGGAGTTATCTAAGTCAGGCGCTAGTCAACCTAATTTAGTTTATCTTGTTTGTTTGTAATTGCTTATCTTGCACTGACAGACTGACGTTGAAAAGTAACGTTGATTAAACGAAAATACTTCAAATTCATTGTTGATTCAACAGCAGACGTCTGGTGTGAATACGAACAACCACCCCCTGCGTACAAATGTTGTAACAACTTTGATACGAGTTGATTTCGTCGACAAAACGTTCAATCACGGTTTTTCAACGTCACATGCCTGTTGAGATACATACTCACTCAACAGTCGTGAGTTGTGTCAATGAACCTGCTGCTTCATTGGCATATCAGAGTTGTAGTAAATCAAGCAAGAAGTCGTAATAAGTAAGTAGTAAGCAAGCGATAAGTAAGTGAATAAAATAGTATTTGAATAAGTAAGTAAGTAGTGAGGTAAGGTAATAAGTAAATAAACGGGGCAAATAAGTAAGTAGTAGGTAATTAAGTAGTAAGTAAGTAAGTAGTAGGTAATTAGGTTGTAAGTTATTAATTTAGTATTATTATTATGTAGTTTAATCAAGCCGTAAGTTAGGTAATGCGTTGTGTTGAAGCATTGGTCACGTCGCCGGCAGATTCCTGCAGTTTATGAGGCGCTGTTGGCACAGGGAGAATTTTTATGCTCCGTCCGCACCAACTCCGCACGCAACACGCACAACTTTACTTTCTTCTTCTTACTAGGAATGAACACTCCTACCTAACTTACTACAAACTAAATAACTACGTAACTTACTACAAACTAAATAACTACCTAACTTACAACAAACTAAATAACTACCTAACTTACTATAAGTTCTAATTAATACTAATATAAGTTCTGCCTTCTGACTAATATAAGTTCTAATAAGTTCTAATTAATACTAATATAAGTTCTGCCTTCTGATACAACTCTGATTTGCAGAGCACGTCATTTAAAGATGGACTCACAATAAGAAGTAGAAAAATGAGATTTATTAACATACATCCACGAGTGTCTGGGATAAACTCTCGTGACAAGCCACACGCTGCCAGCTCTGCAAACTGATGTGTTCTCTCTCATCTTACCAATTATATCGATCCCTTCTACATGTATGATTATTTTTGGTTAAACTCAACTTTTCGATTATGACCCAAATGTCGTAATTAGATTACATAAATCAAGTTATAGCTGCATCCTCTAATATATATACCACTGTGAACGAGCTTCCAAATCTAACCCATGTAAAGCTGTGAGTAATTTATGATATATTTCGATTAGATGATAATATTTTTAGAGCAATAATTTTTCTGATTTATTATATAACTTTAAATTACTTGACACATTTCCAATTTACTCTTTCGTTTTAAGGGCATAAAGAAAACTCCACTCACGAAGAACAAGTAGAACTATTATGTATAAGGAATTGACACAACTTCAGTGTCCGAAATAATAGGAAGCTGTTCTCAATTGTTTTAAGAGTATATCAAATCTTATGGCAAGATTGCGGCCACCGCTCCAGTGTGCCGCAGTTATGCAGCGCTGTTGCCACCTGTCATTAGCGGCGGACTAAAGCCAGCCCAAGTTACCCGTTGAAATGAACCATGGCACCGCACCGTTGATAAATTATATATAATAAATAAAACAATGTGGCAGACACTGTTGTCGTTGTTAATTAATCACAGTTATTTAATTGTTATGATTGTTGTGAAGTGAAATGAACAATGTGGCACCGGCGCCGGACACATTTTCTGAACCATTATTATTCATTCCTACTACAGTAGTGAACGGTAAATTATATCATAGTTTCGTGGTTCTTAATGAGATAAGGCAATTAGCAATACAAGAAATATAATATATTTAATATATTATATATACACAGTACTCACACAACATATTGACAACTTATTGTGTATATTATATAAAAAAATATAACTCAGTACTCACTACAGTGGGTGACAGAGAGCGCATTTTCTCGTCGACGAAAACGTAAAGTCACGGACGGACAGACGGACGGACGGACGGACGGGCATGGCGAGCACAATAGTGCATTTTTTCCATAAATGAGAAAATGCGCTAAAAAGTATCTAAGAAAGTGTTCATGGCGTTTCTAGGTAGGTACACTTGAAACGTTTGAATGTGACTTGGTGAACAAACGACAATAAATTGTTGCACTTGCCGTGCAATGGCGTTATAAAATCGCGAATTTTGTTTATTTGGTGAAGATTAATTGGTCGCCATTTTTGCTCTCCCGCCACTGCTGTCCCGGGGTGTACAAGTGAGCGCCATACAACTACAGACGTAATAGGATTGCATCACTGTGGGTGGCATACTTATTAGCCTAAGGGAGACATGCATTTGTGAGAAAAGTAATGGTCACTGGAGAGGCCCGGGTTCGATTGCCGCCCGAAATGTTGTTTTGAAGGCCGTGGGTACAACATCGTGGCCGTCCGTGGTGGACAGTCAGTTTCTGTCGTCCGTCTGACATCGGGGCCGTCCGTGGTGGACAGACAGTTTCTGTCGTCCGTCTGACATCGCGGCCGTCCGTGGAGGACAGACAGTTTCTGTCGTCCGTCTGACACAAACAACCTAAAAGAATATAACTCAGTACTCACTGCAGTGAGTGACAGAGAGCGCATTTTCTCGTCGACGAAAACGTGGTCATGGACAGACAGACGGACAGATAGACGGACAGACGGACAGGCGGACAGACGGACGGAGATGGCGAGCACAATAGTGCATTTTTTCCATAATGAGAAAATGCGCTAAAAGGCCTGCCGCCTCTCGGGTGCAACGAACAGGTTGTCGTCTCTCGCATTCAGGCCGCAAAGAGGTACAGGTCAAAACAGCGCTCCATAACCGTCGCCGACCTGCACCCGCGGTCGGTCATTTGAATGTCTCGATCCCTGCTTTATGTAACACACACTGTAACACCTAAACACTTATTACGACGTTACCCTCACTATGTATAGAAATGATATACATATTGCCTATATATCCTGATATATTACTTAGTATGCTGAAATAAGTTTTTGCACACAAGACCGAAGCGATAAACCTGCGAATAAAGGAACATAGTTACTCATTATTCAGACCACTGACACGGTCTGTACTTCCATCCCATCAATCATTTGACGTTAAAATAACGTTCATTAAACGTTGTTTTAATGAAATCAAGTTGTAATCGACGTTGTTCAAATTAACAATAAATTTTAGGAACAAATTTATGATGTCTACGTTAGAGCGACGCGGACCGCGACGTTGCGGTGCACCATTGAAGTTACGTTGCTACTACGCCGTTGTTTAAACACTAATAATATGCGTATAAAATTACTTTTTAAAAATAACACTTCTAAAGAATACAGTGTCTCCGATGTTACACATGTACAATGAATTTCTAATTTTATTTTCAAATATAAAAAATGTTAACTTTTTTCTAATATTAAATTTTTTTAATTATTATAATTATTTATTTCAATTGATTCCTGCATTGTCTCCGATTTTACGCAAGTATGTAAAATTTCAGATCGATTAGACTTTTAGAAGTGCATTAAATATAGATTATTAGATTATTAGATTTGCAGCAGACAAATAAACAAACAACAAGAAGTGAAGTTAAAGAGAAGTGTTGTAAAATAGCATTTAAATCACAATGATAGCGAGCTCGCTTTGTAAATATGATAAACGTTCGATGAGGAATGTTGATATTATGTATTATGATTAAGAACTAATTAATAAATTAATACTAGGTGAACTTGCTGAATATCACGTGAAAGGTAATTATAGCTCTACCATGACACACACGCTTCGGCTGGCGTTCACTGCAATTTCGTGCAACCAATGTCGTTTATCCAGGAAACATAGAGAACTGAAAATATACATACTTTTTGCAATTGAACGTACCAAAACTGTTAAGATGTTAAAGAAATTGGCATTACAGTTCCTAATTATGCCCTGGAAAAATAGTTAGAAAAAACAATAACGCAATAATTCTTTGAAATTTATGTTTTCTCAACGAATTCAAGTTACTTATTGAAGCATTACAACTTTAATAACAAAAGACTAAATAATAAAAGACTTTAATAATGAAAGACTAAAATACTAAATAATGATGACTAAACTATACAATTAATTCACGTTTTAGGACAGATTGAAACTTCGGAGGACCTTCTTTCTAACCTAATTCATTTTGAATGGAATAATAAGAGAGTAAATAAATAGGAGGAGGTGGTAAGTAAATAAATAGGTATCAAGTAAACAGAAATAAATTGCCAGGGCCGGGCATTCAGGCCACGCGGATAACAGGCCACAACAGCGTCTCATAGCTGCCACCGACCTACAGCGTTTATAAAAAAAATAATGCGTTTATATAGAGAATATAATCGATAATAATGAATCAATATTATCATAACACCGCACATATTCAAATAAATATATAGTAGTTAACCCTTTAATATATAAGCTTTAGTAGAAAGTTTCTGAGGATGGACTAACCTACATTAAGCCTTCATTCAGACGCCTGACTGGTCTGATGCCGATGGTTATTACATATAGATGTCAATATAATAACCAAGTGACGACACAAGACCTCATACGTACCGTTATAACATTAGGCTATAAAATAAGATTCAATTGTTTATATATAATTAAAATCTGGAAGTATAATATTGATAAGAAGTTATCGGTAAATACGAGAACGCACTCGCTCAACGGAACGGCCCAAGTTCATCAGAAACCGTCCACCTTAACGAACAATAATGTCATGGGTCATGAATCCGGCAAAGCATTTTCTACCAATAACTTACATAATTAAGTATTATTGTAAATAAATCGCTGTACAAGCTAGGGACCTAAATCTACATTCATTTCTACCAATAGATGTTTGTTGGTCGCAGCTATGCGGCGCTGCTGCCACTTGTGTTCCATGTGACTGACTGACTGATCGACGCGCTCCATTGCAACCTTCTTTTAAAAGAATTATAATAACGTTTTTGGATCATTAGATATTTAATAATATTTCTCAGGAATAATATTTATCAAATTCGATGCAACACGAAGTAATATATAACAATGAAAAACTGTAAAATTTAATGTTAACGTTCGATCTCAAAGGAAGTTTTCCGATATTTCAGGAGTGGTGGACAGACACCTGATTGGGCGGCTGCAGGTTATGGGACGCTGTTGCTCCGCTCCGACAGGGAGCCTGTTCTCCCATCATCTCGGTCTGCGTAATAATTTTTTTCATTTTATCGATTTAACCAAAGCATCTTCTTACATTTATGGCCAGTTTGTTTTAAGTTTATTGGCCATATTTTGATTTTAGCTTATCGTAGAATTGTTTGGAAACAACGAGAAACCAATGATTTTAGTGTCTTGTCTATTTTGATGTGTCTTCAATCGGCGCTAGTAGATATTGAAGACAGAAAATTACGATAAAAATAAAATACCTACATGCATAGGAAACTAAGTATAGAAAATGCAAGTAAAGTTTCAAAAGATGATTCGTCGACAGTTGATTTAGAATTTAAAAATATAATTCTGAACGATGAACAAACAACTCTCCTATTTGGCTCTTATCAGCAACACAAACTGTCATTAAAGTATAGAAAAGTTTGATTGGATGGCTTTAGGCTGCTCGGTGTTGCTGTTTTGTACTTGAATATTCATATTCTTGTAGATTGAGATTATCCTGATGTGTCTAGTTGATATCTGAGTATGTAGTTTACCACTGATCTCAATTGCAACCTCTTGCACTGATTGTTACAATTGTTGCAAGTAAACTTTTTGAGACTAAATTGCAGAAGTTATGAGCAACAACCACCAGTGTACAGCATTTAAAGTTGAAGATTATTAGTACTGCTTATTTCAATACTAATTATTATTATTGCAGTATTGACAATTTGTTCTTAAATTTGCTCTGTATGATAATGCCTTCTTGGATTGCGTGTTCAAAACTTTGGTACGAAGCTGCATGCACAGGTTTGGCGTCGAAGATTAATGGTTTAAATTTTTACATTGGTTTCATTTTCCTGAAAACTTTACACTATAATGAGTTAATTACATATGACAAATGTAACAAACAGAGTTTTGATTACACTTAGTTGAAGCAAATAAAGTTAGATAAATGTTAATTAATCCTTGCAAGAAGTAATAAAATCAATTCTATTATGATAAGATATTCGGTCGTCGCTCCTGTCTGTCGCAGTTATGTGGTGCTGTTGCCACTGGAGCATAAACCGTAGACTAGATGTGGTGGTCACTTAGACGCAAAAATAAAAATAATGAACAACATGACAATGAAATTTCAACATTAATGAACAACATGACATCGTAGATTTTAAGCCCAGACTTGCCTTGTTGATATTTGAGCATGAATAAAGTAATCCTTATATTTTATAATATAATATATAATTATAATTCGGTTAGTATAAATAAATCTATCGTTATAAGAACTAAGGCAAAATGTGCGTGCGGCCGAGGCTCCTGCCTGACGCAGTTATGCAGCGCTGTTGCCACCTGGTCGTTAGCGGCGGACTAAACCCAGCCCAAGTTGCTTTTATATTAATTGTGTTCTATTGATTCTCATAGAACTTATCTTCCAAATACTGCAATGAGCGCCAAAAATCATGCAATTCGTAAGCCAAACCATTGGTTTCACAATTGAAGTGAACGGCCTTTATGAACTTTAAAAATATATAAGTACATTCGTTGCACCTTACTTAGGGGAAATTTTCATTGCTTCTCAGCCGCCAATATGTCTTCACATTTATGAGCCTCACCATGCAATATTTCCTGAGAGACGAGCACAATGTTTAGAGCACGAGCACCACTAACATTAAGCACAATTAAAAACTTCAAGTATCATCTACAAGTAAATACCTCGTAGTGCATGGGAAGCTTGCAAATACTTGAGTCCCCCCAAGATATTTATTCTCTTCACTGCAATCATCGAGACACGTCTTGATCTGTTATAATTAAATCCGCTCTTAATATATAATAAAAGCTTCGTTATATTGCTCACGCGTGGCTTGGTATAATATATGAAGAGGGAATCGAATTGAAGATATGAAATGAACCTATAAAATGTTTCCATATATGTTAGGCGTGTGGAAGTCGTGTAACACTTTAACATAATTAATCGTTACTATAATTGTGTCGTATAACTGTATTAGATGTTTACAAATTACATACATACTGCGATCATTGAAGATGAAAATTCATTCATCTCTTCAGCATCAACGTGCACTTGATGAATACAAAGAAAAAATTCAAAATATTAATTTTGCGTTTTTAACCATAACGTTTGATTTTAAATATAAATATTTACAATCATAACGTATGCTTTTAATCTCTGGTATTCACCCGTTAGATAAGATAACTTCGTCATTTGTTCATTATTTTCTGTCTCTTAAATATTGCAGGCAAGGGAAACGTGCTTAGTGAATGATCACGCTTTTTTATATTAGTTATCCCATCATAATGTCGCCATAAATTTTAGATATTAACCTTGCATTTCGAAGGAATGTCTTCAATATTTTCATTTTTACGCGTAATAAAAAGATTTGTTAGATATATTAGTGCCTGTTCTCTTGTTATACGTGAGAAAAAACATCAAAACATAAATTCATAAAACTAGAAGAAAAATATTCAATCAATAGGTGCGGTCTGCTTTTTCGTTCAAGTTTTCAAGTTCTAGGTAAAAAAGTGATATAAATAATAACTTTTTCAGGCTCATCTGAGCTTACGATAATGAAATAGTTATTGACGAAGTAAGACCTGAATTTTAGTAATGGTATCAGAGGTGGCGCGCAACAATTTATTTGAGAGAATTTTTAAACATTGCCACTTAAAATCAGCCTCCGATGTTAACGTAAAAATACAGTAAATTTCATCAGCAAATATGAGTACGCGCAACTCGTGCGACATTTCATTGTAGTCAGATTACTTTAGTATATAGTCGCAATCTAATTTCTCCCATTTACAATTCATGTACAGTTAAATCATATCTACACTTTCGTCATTTTGGGGTAAATATTGCGATTCCAGTACACTTTAGGGTAAGGAAACTGACTCACTAGGATCTTAGTAAATGTTTGGGCTTGGCATGAGCGACATCATCAATTGGCTGCAATAATTTTGTAATTTCACCTGCCCATGCTCATCAAGCTCGCTGGTATTTCTCTGCTCCA
>NW_025936262.1:0-443 GCF_000764305.2 Hyalella azteca | reverse complement strand
CATAGTGGCAAACCAGAGCTTTTTTAGAATCAGTTCATTTTTAATTTCCTCATTTACTCAAGATTTAAACCAATTTCTTAAATATAATAATGCTGGTATCCAGGATACTTTACTGGTGTAGACGTGTAGTACTTATAGGACTCAAAAATGAACTTGAGGGAGAGTCTAAAAAACTCTCTGCTTTGCCACTAATGTTGGTAGGTTTGCATTCTAAAGGCTATTTAATAAATATGGCAACATTTAGTGACGTTTCGTTGTTGCTGACGCGTAGTGTGGTGTTTTGAGAGTGACATAAAGCAAACAGAACTTGAGTAACGCATACGGTTATTTTTTATAGTATTTCTCGATGAGTCCCTAATATGGAATATATCTACTTGGCAAGCCGCGACTGAATTTTTCGAGCCGTGGTTTTATGGATTTGCCAGCCGTGATTCCATTTCTAC
>NW_025936261.1:0-1931 GCF_000764305.2 Hyalella azteca | reverse complement strand
ATCGAATCTCACTTCCGGGCATCGTTAAATTACGTAATTTTACGTTCACCGCATCTGAGGTTAGGTTTCAGATAGCATAGTTCTGTTCCAAAATTTATCGTCCTTCGACAAGTGGCCGTTCGACCGAGGGCTGGTTCGACTCACGGGTCTAGATACGGACGGCTTGAGCCTTGAAGTCTTTAAGGCTACGTTCCGGAAGGCAGGAGTCATGATGGTCTATTACATGCAGGGCAGTGGTGGTCTTCGGCAGGCGACCCCCAGGAACGAGAAAACGGACCAAATTCTGCCACAAAAACATGCTCAAAATGAGGACGCCTTTGAAATTACTGAAAATGACGAAGATGTCAGAAAAATTGGGTTAGTAAACGTAAATATTGATGTGAAGATAATAACATTATTTATATTTGGTTTTAGTGCACAGTCTTTCTGCATGGGTGCTAGCCTTTCATTTATCTTCAAGCTTTATTATGCAGATTTATTTACAAGACTTTGCCGTTGTTCTTGAATATTTTTATCACGGATTTTTCTTTTACATTTTCTTAGACATTGTCCTACGCAATTTATTGTATTCATTTAAGACATAATTCAAAACTCAAGTGATTCTTTTCCCATATATTTTTTTAACAAAGGCTGAACCGAATAGTCTTAAAGGCTGGAATTCATACAAAAATTTTTGTTCTTTAAACACTTTTTTGAGTTTTATATATATCGTGAATATCAATGATTCGTTATATTATTTATATTTAGTTCCTTTGAGTTGATTATGATCATGATTAGGATTCACTATCTGGACTTAACCCTAGACAAGACAGGGCTAATGGCTGCTGTGCAACACTGCAGTGTCTAACAGTTTATAATAACAGTTAATAATTAATGAGCCAGTGGTACGCGTTGTAAATAATGGACAATATTAATACAGATACTCACGACGTCACTGCGACGTCATTACTCACGACGTCACTGCACACGTGTAGATCGCTCACGACGTCACTGCACACGTGTAGATCGCTCACGACGTCACTACACACTGTAGATCACTCACGACGTTACTGCACACTTGTAGATCACTCACGACGTCGCTGCACACGTGTAGATCACTCACGACGTCACTGCACACGTGTAGATCACTCACGACGTCACTGCACAGTTGAATATCACTCACTGCGTCACTGCGCAGATGTAGATCACTCATGACGCCCCTGCACACGTGTAGATCACTCACGACGTCACTGCACAGATGTAGATCACTCACGACGTCACTGCACACGTGTAGATCACTCACGACGTCACTGCACAGGTGTAGATCACTCACGACGTCACTGCACACGTGTAGATCACTCATGACGTCACTGCACAGGTGTAGATCAAATAGGATGCTTAATCGTAATTAATAAATGGCTGGAACAATCTAAGTTTCATGTCCAATAATCAGCTGAGCTCAGCGTTGCCGGGAATCAACAATGCCGAATATTTGATGCGCCTTCTTACCTTCTTGCGGTCAATGAGGTTAGGTTAGGGCCACTTAGGTTTGTTTTAAATGAAGCAATATTGCAACGTGTCTAGCTTAGACCAGATGCAGTTAAGCCGGAAGAGGATAGACCAGATGCAGTCAAGCCGGAAGAGGTTTGGCCAGATGCAGTTAAGCCGGAAGAGGTTAGACCAGATGCAGTTAAGACGGAAGAGGTTAGGTCAGATACAGTTAAGCCAAAAGAGGATTGTCAGATACAGCTAAGCCAGAAGAGGTTAGGTCACATAACATAACATAACATAACATAACATAACATAGTGATGTCGGCTCTGAAGTGTAGGCCTGATGTGGCCTGTCGCCGATTCTTTTCCATTTCGTGCCTTGTTTATAGAATCTAAACTCGTGTCATTTGACCGGATCTTTTCATGACTGGCGATAGTTTGAAGAAGCTACTAGACTTCCA
>NW_025936260.1:0-1033 GCF_000764305.2 Hyalella azteca | reverse complement strand
GTAATCGCAATTTGTACAGTACGTGGTGCAATGAACAATGGTAACGTTCAGGAATATACGATGAAAATGGAATTGGGATCATTCGGCAATCCGTTACGCTGTGAAATGTAACAACGCACTACTAATTATTTACATTTCCTACCATGAAACTTGGATGACTTTTCTACTTTTTGTAGTTTCATACTTGTTTTTAACACAACAGTTTAAACTTTAAAATAACATTTGAACGTTTATGGTATAATTATTATAATATAACAACTGCAACACCTGCATATTTCAATTTACTGCACAACCTGTATTACAATACAGGATGCTTCAGAATACATACAGAATTGCTACAGATCACTTTATCTCGACATCACCAACAAATATTGTCCTATATTACACAAAATCTTGAAAATATTGCATTTCTCCATTAGGTTGACATAATTTTTTTTAAATTAGATCGATAGATTTAGATTTTTACATTAGATTGTCCAAAATTAGCTTTTGTTCTAGGCTAAATTATGTTACAAAAATTATGTTAAAAAATGTTATGTTAAATTATGTTAAAAAATGTTATCTCAAAAATTTACCAAGATCGTCATGATGAGTTTTTTCATCAATTTAAAAACCTACTTTTATTCAACGATGCCCTAACACATAAATCGCTTCAACTAATAATTTTCCAACAAATGACTCGCCCATAGAGGCGCGCGGTGAACTTCAACTTCAAACACTGTTAACCGCACGCTAAAATTTAAATCAATGAATTCCCCATCCCATGTGAAGCTAATGAGAATCCAAGCCCTTTAATATCCTGTCTTTCATCGAGCGCAGCGTGTGTTTTAAGCGATAAATCAATATGCCTCAACACGAGGATTTTCAACCTATTTCCAACGAACTACAGCTGTGCATTCATTAGTGTTGTACGATCTTGAGACTCTTTATGATGGATAATTGCTCCCATATATTCAACTTGAGCGAAATAAATTTCAACATGATAAGCAAAATTCCATCGTCATCTCGCAAACAAAACAACGCAAAACAGAAA
>NW_025936259.1:0-393 GCF_000764305.2 Hyalella azteca | reverse complement strand
CGTCCGTGACCTCAAATTTTCGTCGACGAGAAAATGCGCTCTCTGTCACTCACTGCAGTGAATACTGAGTTATATTTTTTTGATTGTTGGCTATGTAATATGACTTATCGGCTATCTTAATTGGCTATGTAAATAAACTTATTTATACGCGGGGAATAACCATAATAAATCGTTTCTGGTCGAATAAATTAGTTGTAGCTCGGTACGAGTTAAGGACGCAGGACAGGGAGGGGTAGTTGGTGCTATAAATTTCAGTGACTTTTACGGATAGGCGATCAAAGTGTCTAAGTTGGGGGAACAAAACACGCATAATGGAGCGCTGGCTCGTCTCACTTCCCGCCTGCAGCGGAGATAAAACACATCAAGGTCATCCGTTAACTTATCGAGCTGACG
>NW_025936258.1:0-471 GCF_000764305.2 Hyalella azteca | reverse complement strand
AATTGGAAGTAACTTCAAATTCATGAATTATGGACCACCACTTTCTGCACTAAAATCTTACAATAGGCAAGGTAGACTAACCATCAGAAAATGGATCTTATTGGTCAACACAAGAACATTTAGTAACTATTTCAGCGGTATATAGAAGATTCAAAAACCAGCTCTAACTCTTACAGGATCAGCGGCATGAGGAAGCTGAACCTGAACTACTGGGGGAAGGCTGAAACATCTGGAACTGTACTCACTGGAGAGAAGGGAAAGGTATATCATACTGTACACTTGGAAGATGATAAACAGACTGGCTCCCAACTTTGAGAGTGAGACCTCCAAAATAATGACGTATTAGTGTATTACAACGAAAGAAGGGGGAGACTGTGCAGAATTCTCCCATTTAATAACCGAGCCGCGGCCAGAGTACAGACTCTTCGTGAGGGATCACTGTCCGTGGTTGGACCGAGGCTCTTTAATGCC
>NW_025936257.1:65485-98928 GCF_000764305.2 Hyalella azteca | reverse complement strand
CAGGAACGGCACGTAAGACAAGTGTATTACGAAGCCGTCTTCCTCTCCAGTAAACTAAGGCTATACCTCAAGCAATTCGCGCGGGGATGCGAAAGCTCGAGTGTATTGGCTTCAGAATACGCTATAGACCTGATCAAAGAATTTGATCGCCCTACGACAGCATAGCTAACGGGCTCGTCAGCGGCTGAGCGAAACGGGCTAAGGCTATTTTGTGCAGTGCTTATGCAAGTAAAATGAACCTTATTAAGTAATCACTGGCGGCGCAAGAAAGTAATGTCACTGAGTCACCGGGATCACGCCCAGCGTGAGTCCGCCGGGATCACGCCCAGCGTGACTCACTCGCGCTCACAAGCGCAAAACCAAACACTTCACTCGCGAACTGTAAACAGTTATTAGAACTGTGGTTACTTAATTTAACACATAGCATTTTTAAGGCAATTGCCTTACAATTATCAAATGATAATTGCGGGGAAATGTGTTGCTAAAACTCACATGGTGAAACGCGCTAAAGATGGTGATGCAAAGCAGTCACCAGAGTAGCTGCACAGCAGCACGGACGGTAGCGTATCAACGATTGAACAGTGCTGCGCTTGAGAGAGCATGCAGGCCGCACCGACACCGTGGCGCCGCTCAAGGTCAACGGAAAGGAAAGCTGGCGAAGGCGGAAATGATATACACAGAGCTTTATTCCTTTTTCTTTACTGATACGATTAAATTCGAGGAAGAAACAATCCAAAGATCAAATAGAGCTTTCAACATGTTAAAAGCAAACAGCCTAAAACGGAGTTTGCTCTAATTAATGCGTGTAATTAAGTCGGACTGCCCCCGGACTGAGGGTCTAGCCGCGGTACATCTGATAGTTGCTTCAACATTCATCTTCATTATCCTCAGTATGATATATTAAACTCATTTATCATGAGCCCCTCTCATTTTAAGTGACATTTAAGGATAAAAACAACAATTGTTTTGTCATTGCAATGAGACAGAGTGATGTTAAAGTTTAACTTAGACCTTCCCAGTACAACTTATCACTGCAATTGCCCATTATTTTTTGGGACCCGACAGTGAAGATAGGAACTTTTGACGTTTAGTGCTGTTAAAGTTTTCGGTGTCTGACTGAAGAAGTTAAAATAGTAATTGAAAGTATTAAGTTTCTCTGTGTAATGTAAAAAATTATTTACTTTTACTTTTTTAGTAGTAAACAGATTTTTCTCCGAAGAATTTATAGCCTCATATAAGCCCCGAGCTGTATTTTTTCAATCGGAGAATTGATTTTGGAAAATTCTCTTCATAAATTCTCTTCTTCCATTCCATATATTCCATATTCATTCAAATAAACTTTAAATAATGCATTGCAATCCAATTGAAATTGGTGAAATATTGTTTTTATTTCCATAGTTTAATGAGGAAATAAATATGAAGTATGTGCTAATGATGAATTAAATTCTTAAAGGGATTTGAGTGAAAATTACATATGTATCAGCATATTTTCTATTCACGAAAACAACGTGAAATTACAAAGTATTGAAATTCAATGCCAACTTTACTTCGCGAGAATGTTTGTAGATATTAAAGAATAATGAATCAATTAAAATGTCAACATTTCGTCCAAAAAGTCGAATTTTGAAACTTGAACTCGCATTGCGAAACTTAAATTCTGATCATTGAAAAGCCGCTCGCCACCTAACGTCATGTCTTCTGGCAAAAAACTTCGATGTTTTCCGAGGAGGAAGTTTCCGATGAGTTATGAAAAACTGCAAACTGAAGTTTGAAAGGACATTCGCCTCAACGAAGCCAAATTAAAAAAACATAATAAATTTAAATTGAATTAAACTTCCCCCACTAACAGAGAACTTCATAAGGACATTAAAGTTGTTTAAAAATAAAACAGAAACTTAGACAGTTGTTCGTTCAGAAAAATTGAGTTGAGTTCTGCTGCAAAAGTCATTTGCTTTTATCTCATGAAGCAAATGTGGGAAACGTAGAAGAATAAAGCCGTATTTTATTCGATATTCTCGCTAAAAAATGGACGAAATTTTTAAGTTACGGTCGCAATTCAATTACGCTTGTTATTTTGAAAATGGAAGCAAGATTTGAAATTAGTGGCATGGTAGCCGGCATTGACTTATTGTGCCCAAATATCTTTTAAGCGTCACAAATTCGGCCAAACTCGCGAATCGCTCATGCGCTATTTTAATGTGATACAGATTTGTTCGATTCAGTCTTCTTGAGGTTTAGATCTGGATGGAATACAGAATTTTAAATTAATCGTCTAGGATTGATAACACTAGGATTGATCCAAGTTTTCCGGAACACTTAGGATAAATAATAATCAATTTTTTTTCTGCAGAATCTGCGCCAGTTGACTCGTGATGTGCTCGTTGTTCAACTGTTGAACCTGCTTGGTCTTGCCTTAAACGTAAGTCACGTGAACTAATGGTGCATGAACAAAATGAATAATTTGATCCGAAAGTACAAATCTTTTGCTTAGTGGGTAGCTGCATGTGTCAGCTATGGTTAAGCGTAATATTGGCGTTTGTTTATGACTTGAGTCTTCGAATCTTTTTAAGTGATGAATAATATCACTAGTGGAATGTTATTGATACTTTCGATACTTGGATTGTTGCTCAGGTATTTTATCATAGTACTAGCATTCGTGCAACAGACACTTTTATGCACCCTGTCCCGGTTTTGATGAACAGCTACATTGCTTATTTCCACACATGTTTCGGCTTTTCCCATCCACTTGATAGGACTGCAGAGCCTCTTTCTTTTGTTCTCGCTCCTTCAGCTGATCAAGTCGAGACCCAGCAGCAGCCAGTCTTCTTTACGAGGCGCGATCCCGAATATCTTCCATAAAATTTATTGTTATCACCGCACGGAAGTGCCTTCGTAGCTCAATGAAGGTCACGCAATCTCAATATAGGTGCAAGCCGCACTGTTCAATGTGACAGTTGGGTTAAGAAAGGGGAAATTGTACTGCTATTCAAACGAATTTTCAGTGGCAATAAGAACATAAAATATTTGGAAGAAGCAAGAGTATCAGTGATGCTGAATTTTCGGAAGATTAATAAAGGTTTTGTCAGCTTTTATGACGCCAAATTCTGTGAACCAGTAAAATAAAATTATGAGGCACACTCTTTGTAATTATATTTATGATATCTTCAGACGAATTTTACTGACAATAAACACATAAAATATATAGAAAGTGAAATTTCGTGGAGCGAAACTACAAATCAAACAACGAAAAATGTCCAGTGCTAATTATATGCGTCATTTTAATCAAATTATTGCTTCGTACACCCCATCGAGGAAGACGGCTGGACTTTCTATTAGAAATTAAAGTTTATTTCTTATCATTACAGTTATCCGATTCGTGAATTATTTATAGGAAGACTAATTTTTGCTGTAACCCACCAACAGATTCTGAAATAAAATATCGTAATGAAATTTCTGAGCCTCTATATAGGAGAAAATAATAGATCTTATGATGCTCGAAAACTTGAAAATTCTTCAAACCAATATCTTGGAGGCTCATTTTTGTAGGCCAGTGGTTGGCCAAAATTGACATACGAGAGTTGCTTATAATTTAGATCAAAGAAATTCGTTTGCCCTCAATTGAGCTGCTTATTAGCGGGAAAATATTTCAGATCCGCGGTCGAATGTCAAGCGAACTCAGGAAATGAGTCGAGCAGTTTCTGCTCCTGACTTAATGAGATGCAGAGCATCTGTGTTCGAAATTTGTAATTTCGGTTTTGGCCAGCGCAGTTTGTTGCCTAGTTCATGAAAGGCAGATATCGTGCAATGTCATTTATGGAGCATAGAAACTGTCTCTCGTTTTAAACCCGTATAATTCTGCGCGCATTTCAGCAGAAAATTAGTTTTTCCAATTCTGAAAGTTTGAATTTTTAGAATTAAAATTAGTTAGAACTAGTTCGTTTGCACGAGATCTGTGATCTCAAAAATTGTTAGTGAAGGCAAAAGTACGTTATATTATAAGTCTGAAATTATATTATAATATTATAATATAAATTATATATACATATAATATCCATAATTTATTAGATTATGCTTAGAATATTAAAATTATATATTTTTAGTCTGAAAGTAAATTGTAGAATAATAATTCAGTATATCATTGAATTGTAGGCAAAAATAACCATAACGGAATATGGTATCAATAACACATTTTTTGGAAATTGTGACTGTAATATCGATTCGAGATAAATGGATCATAATATTTCTTTAATACAAGTAATCGCCCTCCCACATTTGATTGTAGAATCATATGACAACAAAGCTAATTTTATTCGCTATTAAAATTTTAGAACTGAATTATAAAACCATTGTTAGTTCAAAAAATATCGTGAATTTCCAATGAATCAACAAAATATTCTTGAAACAGGCAACGGACTAAATTTTATATAATCGCACAGAACTTTGAAATTTAAGTTAACGAATTATTATTAACTCATTATTATCAACAGGAGTTATTTATGAGTCTTTTAAGTTAGTAAATAACGTTTAAGTAATCAAGAGAATGGCGACAAGGCTCCAAAGGCTCCTCGGGCACTTGCATTTGTATGCTGCTTATCTCGCGATTATTTCTAGTGAAGCTAGTTTTTCTACGCATGCTTGAGTATTTTTTATCCACTTACAGGCAATTTTTTAACTATGGACATTTCTCGCTGAAAACCTGTAGTTGGAGACTTAATCCAATACTAAGACGAGCGGCGTGAACAAACTATACCTCGCCTTTAAATTTTAATCGTTTACCTTATCAATGAAGAAAGAAGCTGGGAATTTTGACAGATATTTTAAAGAACGAATAACCAGATAATACAAAATATATAATAATGCTAGTAGCTTTGAACTGTAAATCTAGCTTTGATCCCTTTCTTCCATTTCAATTCTAATGACTTGTTTCTGAAACATAGACTACCATAACAACGTTACGAATTTAAATGTAAAGTTTTTAAAATTATTTGAATGAGGCATTGAATACCGATAAATTAACAACAACAATATCAAAAGCCTTTGAAATAATTAGAAAATGAACTGTAAGTCAAACTTGAAGTTTCCGCACAAATTACGCCATAGGACTCTGTAGATTGTTGGAGGAGTCGTATTTCCCGGCGCTGTGAAGCGCTCAACCACTTTTATGGTGACATAATAATGTAAAATTAACATGCAAATAGCTTTCATGTAACACTCTAACTTTGAATAATTCAAAATATATATATTAAAACCAGATATAATTGAGTCACAGACTTTTGGTATTTGTTAATGGGCCAAAGGGACGAATAAATATGTTTGTCAGCATTTAAAATCATGAATTTATGGTAATAAAGGGTTAAAAAATTGAAAATATAACTATAGGTGATCTAGTATAATTTTGCTCTGACCATTTATCCTGATTAATTTCGTGCGAACGTTGCATGCGTGTCTGACCCATAAAGATGGTCTACGGCTGATCTTACAAGGGAATTAGTTAGAATCATTGATAATTCTTTAGAAAACATGGAAGATAAATACTTTTGTTGGGGATATTTTTTCATTTTAGTCATCAAAAATTACAAACTAAAACTGGACGAGTCTGCTTTATTTCCGTAGCACTTTATTTCATTTTTATAGGCATATCTGTGTGATGTATGGTCAGTAAGGACAGACATTTCACAAGTACAAATCTTTCACAAATAAAACATTTATGACGCCAAGTACAAATAAAAAATAAATAAATATAAAAAATTTAAAACCACGTGTTTCTGGTGGTTACAAAACTAACAACAATGAAATAAAACAAATAAAAAAAACTTTTAGAAACCGCGTTTTCTTAACGGAAAAAAAAGAAAAACTTTTACTCTTACATAACATTACATAACATTTTACATAACATCAATGTTATATAAGAATAAATGTTTTTCTTTCCCTCCGTTAAGAAAACGTGGTTGCTAAAAGTTTTTTATTTGTTTTATTTCATTGTTTTTAGTTTTGTAACCACCAGATAAACGTGTTTTTTCATTTTTAAAATATTTATTTATTTGGTTGCTGCTTCTCTCAGTACATTGAGTCATTCAAAAGCACCGAATAAAATGTACAAAAATATAGCCGCTTGGCTCTGCGGATGAAGAATTATTTCCAGTTCTCAAAAGCGTAAGCGTAGCAATGATCTGCCGCTTGAAGAATTTCAAGTTGCTCTGGATGTGAACAATATTGCAGTCTCTCCTTGGTGACGGTAAGAAAGAAGCTGATTTTACAGGGTTAAATGAAGGCCATTGGCAGAGTTGCATGAATGTTATAAACACGCAGGGGCTTTGCTGTGCAAACAATGGGTTTGCATGAACTGAGCCTGCATTGAATGAAACACGAAAATTCTCTTTTTCAAGATCCGGTATTTGATTGTTAACTAAAACATTTCAGCGTATTCAAATACTATCCGGTATACGTAGTACGAGCACTTAAAATTGAAAACAATTAAGTCGTTTTTCAATGGGGTACGCTAATTTATTTCAACTGCGCATTTATGAAACCCGGAGCACAATAATTCATGAGCCAGTTGATCACTCCTAGATAATAAAAAGCATATATGGCTCGACTGCTCCCGAATCCAACACTATACTATAAGTTTGAGTAGCTAAAAAGCAAACTATGCCATCTGTTAAAAAAATTCTCTACAAAGATCAATGAATTTAACAATGAACCTGTTCACTGACGATCAGTCCTCACTGCAGTGAGCGACAGAGAGCGCATTTTCTCAAAATCTACGAAAACGTGGAGTCATGGACAGACGGACGGACATGACGCGCACAATAGTGAATTTTTTACATAAATGAGAAAATGCGCTAAAAATTAGATCAGTACTCACTGCAGTGAGTGAAAGAGAGCGCATTTTCTCGTGCTCTCTCACTCCAGAAGTCACGGACGGACGGACAGACATGACAAGCACAATAGCGCTTTTTTAGCGCTTTTTCTCATTTATGGAAAAAATGCACTATTGTGCTCGCCATGTCCGTCTGTCTGTCTGTCTGTCCGTCTGTCCGTCCGTCCGTGACCTCAAGTTTTCGTCGACACTGTCTTTCACTACAGTGAGTACTGAGTTATATTTTGTCTATAAATGAGAAATGCGCTAAAAATGACAATGACAAAAATGAGATCAATAGTAACGAGAGGTTCTGTGACTGTTAGGAACTTCAAAGTGGTAGTCGCTCATAAAATTTGGGAGCGCTGCTCTGAGGCATACCACATTGACGGAATTGATGAATCAGATTGATGTCTTGTTGAATGCTCCATAAATGACCTAACGAAGGCCAAATGTCGCACCTGGGATTGACTGTGTTCCAATGATCGTAGCCTCCCCTGCAGACAGAATGTCTTAGTAAGTGGATCCCGAAGGACCCCCTGCCCCAGCAGGTAGGAATGTTTTATTTTTTTGGGTCCCGAAGGACCCCCCCTAACCCCTTTCCACAAGAGCAAATCAGTAGCCAGGTGAAGAAATACCCAACTCCTCAAGAATTGGGTGCTACCATTCACAGGCCACCGTCGCTCTCGCCGCGTGGCCTGCAACAGCCACAGAAGAGTCTCCGCAAGAATGCGGTGAATCTCTTCCCCTTCTTGGAAGGCGGCGCCTCGCTTCGGCGAGAAACTGGGGAATCCCAGGGATTCTCCCAGAATCTGGGATCCCAGGGATCATCCCAGCAACTGGCCAAGGCAGGACTGGCGTATTGCCAGTCCGACATGCCTTAGCCTGACATAGAAGAGCATTCTATGACCGGTACAGCATAGCCTGACATGAGTCTTTGGAGACCAGCCATTTCGTTAAAGATTTTTAGTTCAATCGAATTTTCAAAGAAAATTGATGATGAAGATGAATTTTGAGACCAGACTTTATGTAGCCTGGTATTGTGGATACGAAATTAGACAAATCCCTTTATATGGCATCTCGAGACAGCAGACAACTTCATTGCCAATCTGATGTCCATCGGGTTAAGAACAATCGTCGTTCATGGTAAAAATACTTCGGTTTTAATAATTCTCATAAGAATTGAATAAACAAAATTCGATTAAATTTTGTGCAGTCAACTCATTTAAAATTGTTACTCACTCGGTAATAATTTAACCGGTGGTACAGTAGTATGCTTGTCCCATTGTAAGGCACATTACCAGCGTATCAACAATACCTGACCAACAATATTTGTGGCCACCACGGACGATCACAGCCAGCCAAACTCGCGGTGCAATTGCCCAACTTCAGCGTCCTAACTTCACATGCAATTCGTATTCTTGGTTCACAGCGAGTCATTTATTGTTTCGTGATCTTTAGATAACTCATGTCGGTAACGGAATAAAGGGCTTTTTTATTCACTTTGCGTTCAACTCCAGAATTGAAACGATTCAGAGGAATCCGTTCTGCCCCACAAATTTAACATGAATTTGGCAGTTCCGAACATAACAGTTGGGATGGTAGTCAATGGCTTAGATTAAGTTAGAAAGTTTCATGCTTACTTGAGGTTCTATAGCAGAGCTACTGTCTCAATGAACAAAGGAGTTTACAATTCATAAGAAAAGTTGCAGTTCCGCAGGAGTTAGCGGTGAGGCTCGAATAGCATTTTTTTCACGTCATTGAAAAAAGGAAAAAAATAAATATAAATAAGGACTAAGCATGTAGAAATGTCTTGCCATTGTGTTATTTATGTCTGCAATTCTCTTGCATGTAAAAATAAGTAAAAAAAAAAAACATTTATAAAGCCACGTTTTTCTGGTGGTTTTAAAACTAAAAACAATGAAATAAAACGAATTAAAAAACTTTTAAAAACCACGTTTTCTTAACGGACAAAAAAGAAAAACATTTACTCTTACAGAACATTAAAGTTATGTAAAATGTTGAGTAATGTTATGTAAGAGTAAATGTTTTTCTTTTGGGTCCGTTAAGAAAACGTGGTTTTTGAAAGTTTTTTGTATTGTTTTATTTCATTGTTTTTGGTTTTGTAACCACCCGAAAAACGTGGTTTTTAAAAATGTTTTTTATATTTATTTATTTTCTAACTTTTAGTTTAGCAATTTTAGCAATTGTATAATTTAGCGACAAAAAAAGCAATTCCCAACCGTGAATTTCTAGAGCTTTTTTTATAAAAAAAAAAAAATAAAAAAATTTTGTTAAACTTATTAGGTACTTCTGATGATTAAATCTTGACCTGTTAGGCAGCATAGGCATGCATGCCAAATTTCAATCAAGTTTCTAGGATCTTCAGAAGTGCTTTAAAATAAGGTTTGAATTTTTGAAGACAGACAGAGACGAAACGAAACTAAGAAGAACGTGGTAATAATATTAATAATAATTACTTATTACAAATAAATAACTTATCGTTTTCGGCTTTTCTCCACCACAGAGCTTGAGCATCTCCTGCGTTGGTCTGCAGTTCAGAAATTTCTGGAGATTAGAAAGCAATCAAGAGGATGATGAGGTGAGAATAATATCTTGCAAAATATTAACCAAATTACCTTATTTGAATAATAATATATTATTATTCAAACCTAACCTTAACCTATTATTATCCCTAATAAGTTATGTTGTTTCCTTATCTTGTTATATTGAGAGTTTAATTACCTTCAATTTGAGAAAACGTAAATTGAAAATTTAGTATTGCTTAAATGTGGTGTATTTATTTTTGAACTGAAAAGTGAAAATTAATGTGTCAACTTTTTCTGGATTTCATGTTATGTTAAATAAGTGAAGACAGAATTTTTAGTTTTTCTCCGCTGCATTTCAATGCAATTTTTCAATGCTAAGTGCGTGGGAAAAACAGTTTTAAGCTAAGCTTCACTTGGCAGGATTTAGTGAAGAATTTCTAAGCTTCAATTGTTTTTCTGTTAAATGAAGAGTAGTAGATTAGAATATGGCTTGGGAACTTGTACCATTGAGTGTAAAGAACAACAAATATGGTTTAAATAAGAAAAGCTGAACAGAATTTGACTTCGAATAATTTGTTATTGAAAATATAACTTCTATCCAAATTATTAATTGCACAATCATAGTAAACCTTCATTTTCTAATATTCATTTCATTTAGCTTGAACGTGACATGCTTAAGGAAAACGTTGACTGAAACATTATTACACTATATTACTTCTCTTCCATGGATATCCTCCACGTAGGCATATAAATTATTAGTTTTTATCTGTTTTAATCATTGTTTCTGGCCTTACCGTATTTGTTCCAGGTTAGACACTCTCCTGACCTGCTGGACACCGCAGTACACGAGAAATGTTGCGCCGACAACGGCCGTGGAATCTCCGTAGACTTGTGCGACGACGACGACATTCCTAACAGGCGGACGCAGCGAAAAATATTGGATGGCGCTAATAAAAAAATTGAAGTTGATCGAGAATTTTATGTACATGAAAAAGAAAATTTACGAGAAAATTTGATTGGTGATTGTGAAAATCAAACAATTGGGGAATGCAGAGAGAGTAGAAGTAAGGATTTGATGAATCATCATGGTAGTACGAGTAGATTGATCAATAATAGTAGAGGTGACACTGCGAGTTTATCAGTTGATAAAAATGCACTTGATACCGCTAATGGTGTTAAATCTAAAGTTAATAATAGTTCGGGAAATGAAAATGTATGCAATTCAATAGGTCAAATAAATTGTGATCGGCAAGACAGAGGTTTATATCAAGTAAAAGATGGCGGAACATTCAGTGGTCAATCTGATTTCAAAACTGCACAAGAAATTATCTTAATGCATCCTTCTAAACAAAATAGAAGAAGTGATGTAACTGATGGTGGCTTGGGCAGTTTAAAGGATGCTGTAGTTTTTGGAGGAAAAAGAAGCAAAGGTGAAGCTGAGGACAGTCTCCATGGAAAATATTCTCTCATGCAAGATGTGGACTATCACGAGAATGGGAGTCGTGGCAGTACAATGGAAGATAATATTCATGGTTATGTGGGTAATAAAGAAATTAATTCCGATCATTGCACTCTTAGGATGCAGGACGATGAGGCTCTTGCATTGCCCGATGTAGAAAAATCCAAACAATTATTGTATAACAACGAAGAAATTTCCTCATATGAGAAGGATACTGAGGAAGATAGTTTTAATAATTTTACCGCAACTTGCTTTGATCTTGAAACTAATACAAATTTAAGTTATAAGGTTGGAGAAAAACGTTTCAACAGCACCAGAGGTGTTGACGTTGACATTAATCTTCCCACTAAAATATGTAGCGAAACTCGAGACAATTATGACGGTACAGCGAATAAATTGATGGTAAACAGAAAATCTTACTCAACTGATATATTCTAGAACATATAACTGATATATTCTAGAACATTATAACTGATATATTCTAGAACATATAACCTTCTCTTAATGCCTTTAGGGAGACGGTAAGCGATTTTGCACTTAAAACTTTCATAGGCCCTTGAGAGATTCGATAAATTCAATTACATGTCGGTATTCATAATTTTGCTACTGCATTATTCGATGACAAATTTTTGCGCTACATGATTTTCATTTAATATGAAATATTGGAAATGAAAACAGTATATTTCTAACCTACTTATTTGAAATAGTTACGGATATTTGTTTTAAGTTAAGATCTAACCAATAGGCTTTTCTCAATAAATTTTTTGTCAAACGGTTCAATACATTTCTAGGATGATTTTATCGAAATAAATTCTTTTTTCAATGCACCGAGAAATGGTCTTAATGTATAATCCAGGTGTCTGATTTACAATAGACCTCGAAACAGTAAACGAGCGATGTATTCCTGTTATCTGTGATTCACAAAGTTAGTATCCACAAACGCAGTGAAAACGATCGTGTTTGAACAATTACAAAGCGCTTACTTAACAGGCACAAGGCCATCTTCGTTTACATTTTTCTGCAGCATCCCACAAAATTGAAGCACCAGAAGATCATAAAAATGTCGTCATCAGTTCTTCCCGCTTCGACAGAGAGGCTTTTTATTGTCATTTCGTCCGCCTTTGAAGTATTTCGTTGATTCGTTCTAAAAAAACAATGTTTGGATAAGTCCATGGTAATAATGACCATTTCATGAAGATGTAATACGCGAACGGAGTAGCTGAGAGCAAGTTACTATACATGTTTCGTGACTATTGTAGCGACAGCAACCATGATTAGTACATAAGTATTGAATGGTCAAGGAGTAAATGGATGAAAACAATAGATTGAATAATGTTAAAAGAAGGTAATGTGCAAAAACCCTTAATCGAGCTGGCAGAAAAATATTTTTTTTACACCAATGGCCCTTTAACTCTCACCTGCTTATTAATTAATGACCCAATGTCAATCCTTTTTATGAGTGTAAATCATTATTTTTCAATTGACCCATCTACGGTGAAAAATAAAAATGTTAGCTGTTAAAAATATTCTAGATGGGGAAAATTGCTGCCTGAAACTTAAAACTAATGGCATTGCGAAATTAACTTGAGTGATTGCATGCAAGAATAACTTAAGTGATCGCATGCAAGATTAGCTTGAGTGATCACATGCAAGAATAACTTAAGTGATCACATGCAAGATTAACTCGAGTTATCGCATGCAAGATTAACTTGAGTGATCGCATGCAAGATTAACTTGAGTGATCACATGCAAGATTAACTTGAGTGATCACATGCAAGATTAACTTGAGTGATCACATGCAAGAGTGATCACATGCAAGATTAACTTGAGTGATTGCATGCAAGATTAACTTGAGTGATTGCATGCAAGATTAACTTGAGTGATCACATGCAAGATTAACTTGAGTGATCGCATGCAAGATTAACTTGAGTGATCACATGCAAGATTAACTTGAGTGATCGCATGCAAGATTAACTCAAGAGATAAGATGCAAGATTAGCTTGAGTGATGGCATGTAGAAATTAGAACGAATGGCGAATTGAAAATTTAGAAAAATTGCTAGAAGTGAGCCGCAAGTAAAGATTATTCTCAATCAAATGGTTAACTTGACTGAAGCACTCGAGTTGTTTGCCTGATGGAGTATGACTATTCAGCCTCTATTCATTAAGAAGAGTTTCAATAAAATAATTTAGGAAGCTTGAATGAAATCTTATGCAAACGATCCATGAAGGCGAAATAAAATTTACGTTCAAAGACATGACGGCAATAGTAAAGACGCTTAAAATGTGGTTCCTGAATTTTAATTTTCATTTGAATTCTTCTAAATTAAAGCAAACATTAAAGAATACAAAAAAATTTCATTTGTGTTGCCACTTTTGATTAAATTTGTCGATAATTTTAGTGTAACAAGTGAAAATGTGCGCGCCGCTTGACGCATTGAATACAAATATAATTTATTATTTTTTCTCATCACAATATTTTTATTCTGTTCACAATTTTTACAAATGTCTTTTTCGAATTTCTGGCTGTCTCGTGCCCAAAATAAATTCTACCTCACCATAAAATATTTGTCAACTCGTCCATCGAGCTGCAGATGGCACAATCCTTTAGCCAGCTACTGTCTTCCAGCTTTCTTTATTGACGAGCCCTCTGTTCACACGAGGCTCCATATGAAAAAAAGAGTTGCGCCATGAAACTTAAGAATGTCATAAATTTATATTAAAAAAAATTCCCTATAATTGATTGAGAATGCAGACATGCAAACTTTTCCATTTACTGTTAACGCCTTTTAATATGCCAATTATTAAGAAATTTGGAGCAAAGTATGAAAATGTGTTTAATATTTCGCTATAAACAATTTCTGCTGAGGCGTGAAGGAATAAATTGAAGGAGCAGCTTGGAAGCGTATGATGCATATTAGCTTCAAATAAAATTTATAAAAAATTTAAACACAACATAAATGTATCAGTTGGTATTTACATAAAATTTCACAATGCGCAAAATTTTACATATTCTATTCAATCACCTGATACCGATTAGTGTCGGAAGAACATTAGTGGTGTATGGCAAGGTTTCATCAGAAAACGAGATTTTAAAGTCATGCGAACATTTCCAGGTTTTAAAGCCTTCTTCATTAGTAATAATAAGCAAATGAGAAAGCGCAACGAAAAAAGAGAAAATTGACGCCTGCCAAACTCTCTTTTCTTCATTATAATAATAAGTGAATTTTAAATCCTTCTTTCAAAACGGTGCAATCTTTCACTATGAAATCACAAAAGGACATTTTTTCACTATGGAAATAGCTGCTGGGAGGTTATTTAATTCCAAGCGTTAAACTCACAACGGTCGAACTTCAATTTGTTTTCCCTTTGCTCTCAAAACTTTTAGTCAAAATAAAATCCAAAAAAATATGACTCAGTACTCACTGCAGTGAATGACAGAGAGCGCATTTTCTCGTCGACGAAAACGTGAAGTCACGGACGGACAGACGGACGGACGGACGGACGGACGGACGGACATGGCCAGCACAATAGTGCATTTTTTCCATAAATGAGAAAATGCGCTAAAAATTGTGCATCGCCATTCCCTCGTGCATGCAATTTGCGTTGCATGCAGCAGTCACCAGAAAGCATTCAGAATTACCCGGGAAGTTTTCACAGGAACTTTCCACGCCGCAACGCAAACAGCAAAGTTTGTCATGCGCTTGTTGCAACTTCAACGGACACGAAGATAATACTGGCATGCGCTCCGTACCCAACATTATTATGCGAAAAATTGACTCCCACTGAATTAATAATATCGTGGGAACGAAATTTTAGTCCTAAGCTGAAATTATTGTTGCACAGTGACGAGAATTCCTAAACCTCACGATACTACCGTGCAATACGATAATTTCATAGCATCTATATACTTTAACGACATAATGATACTTAGAAAACATTATAATGATTCCATAACATTACGTTAATATATACCATAAGATGAAAATAAATTCATATCGTGACTAAACTTTCATAGCATGGCAGCACTTCCATAGCATCACGATATTTCCATAGAAAAGGAATATGAACAATGAAATGCTTTATAAAAACTTTGATATCATATGAAGAGAAAAGCAATTCAGAGAAATACACAGCAACGCAATGCAACACAATACAGTTGACTGCATGGCAGAGTAATAAAGAATGGGAGTAATATTAAAGAGCATAATAATTTCTTGTAATACATCTCAATTCTGCGCAAAAATGCAAGTTGTTTCGATGCCTCGCAACGTGATGCAAGTAAATGAAATTCATTGCAATATATTCTAACGCGGTGCAACATTGCGCAATTTGCAATTGCCTTCCACCTTAAACGCGTGTCACTCTTCCATGCTAAGCAATGCAATTAATACTGAGCAATATAGCGCAAAATACTGCAACAGAGTACAACAGGTTGCAAAAGAGTGCAACAGATTGCAACAGAGTGCGACAGTGTGCAACAGTGTGCAACAGAGTGCAACAGTGTGCAACAGAGTGCAATAGTGTGCAACAGAGTGCAACAGTGTGCAACAGAGTGCAACAGAGTGTAGCAGAGTGCAACAGAGTGCAGTATAGTGCAACAGAGTGCAATACAAGGTAACAGAGTGCATTTGTAGTGCTGTGTAATTAGTGTAATTAGTCTGTTATCGAATTACTTCTTCACTGACATCTGAAGAAAACTGAGGTTGTCAGACAGACGAATATTTATGTTAATTTAATACGCATAATGTTCGTGTGCCCATATCCCTTCGCGAACATTTTCGGCTCTATATGAACTTTTTAATTTCAAGTCTCAATTAGTTTTTCATAAATAATTTTTCGCCAAACGACGAACGAACATTTGTTCGCTAAAAAATATTTTTGACCAGTTCTATAATTTATTCGAAATAAAATTTGCATCTGCATTTTCACAGTCATTAGGACCCTAGATTTTGCCATAACAACAGCAAAGAAACATGTTGAGTATCCTGACTACCACGTAAACACGTAAACACCCTCGTTAACGCATCGGTAGCATCATTAAAAATCTATACAGAAAGCTGTGATAGATTTTCCATATCGGTGACAAGTGAAACGCCAGATCGATATTTGGACAAGTATCGGCAAATATATGGCAGATGCTAATATTTGTTAACTTGACCTAAATGCCAACTGATTTCGATTTTATTTTTATGACCTAATTATTTTTTATTATTTTTTAAGCGCTAGCTCATGCGTACATAAGAAGTTTTGATAATTTCATAAATTCAGTTCGATATAAATTCAGTCATTTCTGAAGCGAAATAGTTATTTAAGCTGTCTTATCTTGAATTTGTGTGGGAATATTACTATTCAAATTACATTCAATTGTAAATATGTTTTTATTTTTCATATAATGCACTTCAAATTATTTCTGTAATTGTGCAGTAATTTATCAAATGTACATCATGGCTCTTCAAATTATTTTAAAAATCTCAACCTTTATTTCACTTGAAGATTCAGTCTGTTTAAATTTTTTTCCTGAGAAGAATCCCCGCTAAAAAAATTCTGTGAAAGAATCCCAAAGAACACTTACATGAGAAGAACACTTACAATCCTTAAACACTTACAATCACTTGCAATCCTTAAACACTTACAATCCCAAAGAACACTTCCCTCTTCACGCCATGAAACCCTCAAATTCTGGACATGGCGTTTCAAATTCAGAGCAGCAACTCGGGTGCGGGTCTCAGGATTAACCGCGAATTTTGTGTGGTGTGTGGGTAGCTTCGCAGAAGCTGGTCATTATTCCATATTTTTGGCTAATTCAAGACTTATGTTCATTGTATAATATTAATATTTTCGTAATATTACGAAAAAATTTGGTTGATTTGTAAAGTATTCCATATATGTAAAAGTTGAAATATTCTTACTAAAATAAGAGTTTTTTTTTCATAATGCAAAAAACTATTTTCGTATGCTGTACATTACAGTAGTTCCCATGCACTTTGGAAAATTTGCTTTAAATTTTCACATTTACACTAATTAAAATATGTCAAAATAATTCTAAAATAATTAATTGTTTTTCCCTCGACTGTTATAAAAATTTGATTTTAGTAACCCATTGATCAGTGGGTGCGGTAAAAAGTCAGTAACAAATTGGGCGAGACTATACAGACTATAAAACACGGATGAAGTTTCGTAATCGTGATTGTAAAATAATACCGATTGAATGTATATAATTTAAATAAAGAGCATTATTCCTTTAAAATACTAAAGTCTCTGAGCACCAAAGTTTGATAATGATTTACAGTTCACCGTAGGCAGGGCCGAGTTCAGCCTTAAGTGGCATCAGCATTTGCAGGTTGCCAGTAAGTTGGTCACTATTTTAAATTTGAAGTAATGGCTTGTTTTAATGCTATACTCTTTTAACATTTTCTTATTAATAGATGTTTAGAGTAAATTAGTAATCGTAACCTTGTATGAACAACTCATTGTGAAAATGTGTATATTTATCTGTAGCGGTGGGAAATGAGTGCGAAAATCGGTGCACGAAATGCATGCCAAATCTATGATAAAAAGAGGAAGTTTTTAATAAAATATTTAATGATTTAAAAATTTTGCAACAAATATGAAGGTTTCCGTGGGCTGAACAGAACGAAAATTTATTTATTATGTGAATCTTTTGGTGGATTTAAAAAAAACATGCTAGGACTCAAAAGTTTAGATACGTCACGAGTATCATCAAGTTTGAGACGCAGCTAATTAGCTAATTACATTGCAACCTCAACTAAATGCACCCCATAAAAACTGGAATGTCAACAAATTTTTTTTTGTATGTGTCATCATTCTTCATCTGAATAATTCTATCTGTGGTTACGCAAATTAAAATTTTAACAAGTGAAAGTCAATCTGTTTGGAAAAATATTTATTGTTCTGGACTTTATACTAAACTTCGTCGGATCAACTAATAATATAAATTATTATAATAATATAAATCAACTAATATATAGAATAAGAAAATCAATACAATATGACTTGGACACAACCGACTTTCTCGAGCTAAAATATCTGAAGGCCTCCATGAATAGACAATTTAATTTTCAAAAGACAACAAAAATTGTTGCTTTCCGCAAAAATATTCCTGGTTTTAGAACTCTTTTCCTCGCCTTAAAATTACACATTGTAAGTAACTATATAGGAAATAATTGCGTTTATTCATATACAAGTGGTTAAAATATAGGAGCCCATGATTTAGGAATTAAAACTTATTTTCTTGTAAAAAAGATCAAATCAGTGTCCGCAATTTAAGTTTATAAAAATCGGAATGAGTTACATTAATGTTTAAAAAAAACTACTTCTATTTTAGTTTGGAGTAGCTGAATATTGCCCGGCTTGACTTTAAAAGAATCAATGCTGTTAATTCAACTGTTATATCACATCTTAAAACTATAAAATAATTAAGTAGTTTTCATAACTTTATATAAGCTTCATTAGTTTTTATAAAGATAGTTCATAAATAAATAAAAAATACTCCTCTACCTTAGTTTCAACTCACCAGAGGGCGCTGTCAAGGATATTCTTGTCGAATGGTACAGCTCGATTGTTAAGGCGACGGGGAGCCTATAAGTAACGATCGGAGCTATACTGAATTACCCTTAGTAGAGATCAGGCTTGGAGGTGCTTGTTACTCAAAAAGTTTTGTGACCGATTAAAAAATTTTTAAATTAAATGAAAATTGCCTTCACAGAGCCACCATTCCCGTCGACCTATCGATGTCAGCTGCCCACGCAAATGAAATACGACGGAAAATACTGTTGAGTGACTCGTGAAATCTCAGCCTACGCGAAGCGAAATTGAACAGCGATATTGTACCGACATCTCTTGTTAGCCGAATATTTTTCGAGCATTCCATAGTTACGCAGCGATCGGAAAATAAGGTTAATGGTGTTTCAGGTTACAAGGGGATTGTGATCTCTCGGTAATTTCAGCGAGCCCTAATTTTTCGCGTTCTTTGTCTTTTGTTCAAGTTAGTTGCTTATGATCTCTAGCCTTGACAAAAGTTTTCTCTGGTTATGTTCGTTGTGCGATGCGCAGATTTGTACCGAAAATGTCATCATATGAATCAGTCGAAAGTGTGTGAATCTTCAGCACAAGAATGAATATTTATGGTGAATGCCAATTCAATTTAGGCTTTGTTGGATTGACAAAGCCTCTGTATAACTTTACTAATCTACATGTCGTTCTTGATGTTACACGAATGCATGTAATGAAAATATCCTACATGAAATTCTTAAATTTGCTGATATTTGAACAGGCTAAATGAGGATTGATCCGCAGAAATGAGAACGACTGAAAGTAAAATCCCATTGAAAATTTCTCGCTACTCATCGTGCTTTTCTGCTAATTGAACTGACAACTGGCATGTCTAGAACGTTATTTCACAAATAATCTTTCATTTGTGACTAGTGCAGGATGCAGCCTCTAAGCTGTACTGCAAGGCTTATTTGCTCTTTTATTTTATTTGTGTATAGTTAGCGTCGTGTGATCAAAGGAATCTGCGGCTAAGCTTGCCTAATTTTATAACGTCTTCAAAAAGATTTTAATAGAAATTTCCGGCTTTTAATGCAAATTTAGTCATTTTAACATAATAATTTAGCATCTTCGACTACAGATTCATGAATGTGAAAGGATTGTTTGTTTTCAATTTAAAAGATGATTTCTACTGGACAACATTTATGCTATATTTTTAAAACACTTTCCTTTAACTTCACTTCTTGTTGTTTGTTGGTTTGTCTGTCTGCTACAAATCTTATACAATACATGTAATCGATATTTAACACATTTCTACCTGTCCAATCGATCTGAACTTTTGCACACTTACATAAAGTAGGAGACAATGCATGAATCAATTGACAGAATAAATAATTTTATAAATTAATTTATTTTTTCAATATTAAAAGAAATTTAAAAGTAATTTTGTCTGCTACAAATCTTATAATCCGTATTTGACACTTTTACCTGTCCAATCGATCTGAAATTTTGCACAATTGCATTAAGTCAGAGACAATGCATGAATCAGTTGACAGAATGAATAATTTTGGAAATTACAAAATTTTTACGTATTAAAAATTTTTTGAAAATCAATTTTTTTAATATTTGAAAATAAAATTAGAAATTCATTGTACATATGTATCATCTACGACACTGCATTCTACAGAAGTGTTGTCTTTAAAAAGTAATTTTAAAATGCATGTTATTATTATCCTAATCTCGAATCCGCCTGCAGAAAGCTTCATTGTACTTGTACAGTATCGTGAAAATTCAATTCTTCGATGACGGTTTTATATTTTACTTGTATCTTGCATGATTTTTTTGACGAAATTTTCAGATTTCGTGTGCATAAATGAACTCTGAATTATATAACATTTTTCTTAAATAAGTTTTCAGAGGAAATATGATTTTCAAGCATTTTTAGCAATTATTGCGGGGGGGGGGGGGTTTGCCCTAGCGCTCGACGAAGGAATAGGACAAGCTTTTAATAACATCAAACATGTCAACTCGAGAAATTTACGTTTACGACAATATTTACGCTTTGTGACTTCAGAGGCGGCGATCCATCGTGGCCTGGGACTGCTACGTCCGAAACAAATACAGGGTGCGGCGTGGGAACTTACTCTTTTAAAAAAATCACAAAGTAAAAAGTATTAAAGATAGCGTTTTAATTCTTTCTTTTTTACAAAGAGCTACATTTAAAGTTTCGTTGGGTTTACTTACAAGTTTAATTCTTGAATATTACATCTTGTAGGTGACCTCCATGCTGTTCAATACATTTTGTCAGACGATAAAACTTCATAGCCCGCGCACCATATTGCGCATGGCGCCACCTTCCTAGGACTAATGGCCGCCACGTGGCGCGCAATTCAAATAAGTAAGTTCCCGCGCCGCACCCTGTACCAAGATACCAAGACAATAGCATAGTACAATTTTTAGAGGCATTCTCAAATCCTGAGCTAGTTTTCCGTGGATCCAAAGCTGGACTCGAACCTCCAAATTTCGGGGTGCACATGGAAGGCATACGTACGACAAAAATTGGGATAGAAATGACGAAGAAGCAATGACAGTTGACGATTATTTCTTTAGGTCTAAAGGTGATCTTTCTAGACCCAAATTTGTTTACCCAAATACAGAACAAGCTTATGCATGGTAAAGCAGATTTTTAACTTTCAAGTTTCGACGAGGAGTCCATGCATGCAGATCCAGTTTTTTTCAGACCTTCACCATTATGATGGCGTCCAGCCTTGGGAGCTCTTGTATGCACAAGAGCCCTCCACTTCTAATAATAGTATGGATCAACGCGAAAAGAAAGTTACGCCCTCTAATATGGACCCGAGGACGGATCATGTACCGGTTCTTTGCACCCCTGCCATCGAGGTCCGTGAGCCTCTTTCTCTTGCACCAAGCAATGTTTTTTGTACAGAGAACGGTATCCCAAAAACGCATATATCGCTTACCATTGGAAATTTTGATGAACTAGATACAAATTTTCCTACGCGCATTCCGGTAGTTAGCGTACGGAATGAAATGGAAAACTGTCCATCTGATATTGGGTCATTGCCAACAACTGTATCGCAACTCGAAAGAAGCACGGTTATGAAAGAATTTCTATTCCCCGAGTCGGTTGAAAAGATATTTGAAGTCCCCAAGTTAGTTACTACTAGGAAGTCAGAAGGAGAAGTTCTATTGGTGCCCACTCCAGGAGATTTTAAGTAAGTAAATGAGAACTTTCATGCCAATGCTGGTGCTGGGGTCATCCAGGTTCGGCCAGCCGTACTTATAGTACTTTAACGTGGACCCTAAACAAAGGCTTGCAATAAAAGACACTTCCGTAACCACTCTCATGAATCTGTGTTTCCAAAACTCTCCTAAATGAAAAAACAAAGCATAAATAAACCGAACTAACAAATAAATGAACAAAAGACACAGTATGAAAAAACTTTCTCATGAATAAACTAATCTGACTTTACAGAATATGATAAAATAAAGAAAATCTCGGAATAACCACTGAATGTAAAACACAGGAACAAACAAATAACCAAGTTAAAACACATCTTGACACTATGGGTTCAAATGCGGGACTGACTAGGACGGACTAAAACCTAAAAATCTAATTTCCGCATTTCTAAACTGAAAACTAAAATTACAAAAAATGCAAAATTATAAAGTACTAAATTCTAATTCCCTAACACTGGAGAGACTGCTCATCTTGATATCGAACCAAATAGATCGAATACAAACGAAATAAAACTAGGTAGAAAAGCCCCAGCTGTCAACCCAGAAGAAATTTTCAAACCACCTCACAAGAGGATTACTCCGTCTAATCGGATGAAGATGATATGAGAACTTGTAGCACAAGGTTGGAACCTTCTAATAACATATCATAACATAACATAGTGATGTCGGCGCTGAAGTGTAGGCCTGATGTGGCCTGTCGCCGATTCTTTTCTGTTACAGGCAGTCGCCGAGGGTTTCAAAAACTTGCCCTCGTTTCATGCACTAGAATTTGTCGGGAATAAAACACTTGTACTAGCCGTTTTTCTCACTATTCGCACAATTTTGATTGAACTGCACTAAAATTGAACCTTTCACTGAAATCGTTTCGATACAAAATTCGCGAGATAAGTCAAACCGGCATAGTAAAAAGTGAGAAAGTTGGGACCCGCAAACACTACGTGCGTCCTCGATCACTGCCAGAACTCAACTCCCCTACCCAATGAGGGTTATACTGAACTTGGTGAAGCGAATGATTTGGCTAAACTTGACTGTGATGATTCAGAAATTACTGAAATACAATTGCCGCTGAAGCTGCATAAAGTCGATTTCCTCTTTAATACCTTGATAGCCGTTTTACGAACCATTTTTGGAAAAAGATGTTTGGGTTTGGATAAAAAAGTGAATTGTGAGTGTGCATTCTCCCCTACCCTATACTACCAGTTGAAAATGTTTGTTACATACTTGGCGTTATCATCAGGTTGTTTGCACAAGTACAAAAACCTCTAAAACGTGGTACATTAATCGTTTTTTTTTTTTGTTACAGTGACGTAGCGAAGAAGTGTTGGCTGGAGCTTATGGAAGAGAAGTTGTCAAATAAGAGGACTGAGACCCGTCCAGATATCATGGATATCATCGGTAACTTCCTGCCTGTGTCGAGATTGAACAGGTGCTACGGCAGCAGCGTTGTGGGCCTGATCGGGTCGCAACCTCATGGTAAGTTAGGAATGGTATATTTTCACATGGAATAACTTAGAGCCTGAGGCGAACGGCGAATTTTCCTTTGTTGTTCCTGGCTTCTTCTCCATGAAACGCTTTTCGGATGAATTTGTGTTCATTTTTTTCTTGTAGCGTCATTCAGTGTATTTATTTTCCATCTATTTCCAAATCGGTATTCCATTCTCTGCTCGTTGCTATGGATATGAATCTTCTATCAGCGTATTGCTTTCAACGTAAATTGATGTTTAATAATCGCTTGAACTCCATCAGTAACACATATGTTATTTATAGGCGAGTTAATAAATTCAGAGCTGAGCAGCGCTACTTTGAAATGTAGCGCCGCTACCGCTACCGCTACATGCTCTAAATGTAGCGGGCGCTACCGCTACCGCTACATGCTCTAAATGTAGCGGGCGCTACCGCTACCGCTACATGCTCTAAATGTAGCGGGCGCTACCGCTACCGCTACATCCACTAGATTGTAACGGGCGCTACCGCTACCGCTACAGTAAAATGTAGCGAGCTACATTAGCCGCTACAATGGCCAAAATTATTAGAAATCTCTCAATATTTATTGTTCTGCTATTGGGATTTACTCAATAATATTTAATGATAATAAAACATTTTTAAAACATATCAATGCAACTTTATTGCAATTAACCTAACCGAACTAGTATTGGTTAGACACAGTAAATAAAAGTTACAGTTATTTTTTTGTTTTACCTTCCCTACATGGATGTGAACTTTAATCTACCAATCTAAAAAATTATCCACATATACATATAAAAATCAGTCGTTTTTGTATATATATGTGGATTATTTTTGAGATTGGTAGATTGAAGTAGACATCCATGTAGGGAAGGTGAAATATAAAAATAACTGTGTACAAATGACTGTAAGCAAACTGAGAGATGAAAAAAACCTGTAAGTGGTAACTGGTAACAACTTAACAGGTAACATCTAACATGTTGACACTAGTAACAGGCTGAGGTTGACAACATTACACCGAAATCTTTCGTACAGTTTTATTCTGTAATTTATATTATGTATGTATCATGCTGGTTTTTAAATAATATTTAATACTATTAAGGGGACCGGCTTTATGAAGGGGGAGGGGGGTGGGGGGTAAAAATGTGAAAAAATGGGAAGAACGCGAATAAAAAAAAACGATGAGGAAAATAAAAAATCGGGGCTCCACAGTCGCTAGATATTGTTATTACAAATCGAATGATATGTGTCTCGACATTGTAGCATGTGATTTGCAAAAGTTATAAACTTTTTTAGAGTAGCCCTTATTGGCCGTTTTCTATTAATTCCACGTTCTCTCTCATTTTTTTTAATTTACATGAACAAAAAGGTCCTAGATTTCTGTTTTACATATGTGTCCCAAGTTTCAAAACGATCCGTCTGTAAACAAAAAAGTTTTGTTGGAGGGTAGCCGGTCCCCTTAAGTAAAATCTAATGGCTTTATCTATAAATGTAGCGGTAGCGCTGCAGCTGCATAACCTCGTATCGCTACTTAAATATGTAGCGGGCGCTACCGCTACCACTACATTGCCTTAAATGTAGAGCCGCTACCGCTACCGCTACATGTAGCGCGCTACTGCCCACCTCTGGCGAGTTTTCTCTTTGCTCTTCTTCTCTGCGAAAAATTCAAGTCCACTCAATGTTTTTACGTATTTTTCGACTTTTTTACGTTTCTGTTTCAGTCTAAGCTTCGGTGCTTACCATACAGTGTAAACTCATTTCATTTATCCATAATTGGGACTGGTCGATTATAAGCTTTAATAATTTATTTATTAATCACATTTCGCTTCCGCGTTGTCAAGAATCGTCAAGAATCGATGTTCTAGTTTTCTCCCGATATCTGGCGCTATTTAAATATTGGCTAGCAGCGGCTTTGTTTAGGTATTGATTCTCAGCCGTGGCTAAGATATTAAGTGCATTAGGGACATTAAGGTTTCTACAGATTCCCTGGAGCGACCACTTTGCGGTGCAGCCCAGTTAAAATTTAGGGCAGGGAATAGAACAGGCCGTCGCCGGCTGTAGAGCCGCCGTAGGGACGCGACAGGGTCGCGATAGAGCAGAAATGTCCGCATTAGAGACGATATCGCCAGCCGCGTATTAGCGCTAATTCACCTCTGAGTACCTGCCCAGGCATGCTCTGTCCTGCCAACACGCAGCCCTCACTGAGCACCGCCTGCTAAAACCTGCCCAACGCCTGCTCTGGGGCGGCTCTGGCAGTGTACGCGGCAGTACACGTTACCGTTTGTCAACGATTTAAAAAAATTTTCCTTCTCTCTGAGATTATCTAGACTTTTCTCTTGCAATGACAGGTTATATGGGCATTGGTTTTTGACATTCATATCGTATTGACATTAGCAATGGTATTTAGAAACTAACACATTCAATTATCGAGGAAATATACACATGTATCAAACTACTCATCGCTATGAACTATCTGAAAACGTCGATGGCAGCTCCGAGACTCGAACGCAGACCCTCCGCGTCGTAGTCCACGCCTGTACCAGCTCGGCCACGCGAACACCTTACCAGCCTAGGCTCTATGAACTACTTAACTATAATACGGAACAAATGATTCGCCATCATCTAGCAAATCGATGAATAGCTATCTTTGTGGTTGAACTTGATAGATATTATTCATAATGAACTAATTTCAAAAAATGAACAAAGTATCCATTCGTATGATCCCGTCAGTTATGTAGATATAAGTGAGTATTAGAGCTAAATTTGTTTAGTAAATTATCTTATTGCATTAGCTTCATGTCATTCGATAGTTTGATAGGAAAATTAACAATGCACTCAAATCATTAATCTGCTGAAATAGCAAGTTCTCTAGGAGTTTTAATGCAAAGAAAGCGCCAAATAAATTCACCATGTCTTCAACGAAAACGTTTCGGAAATCAGCACCGAAACGCAGGGAAATTCGATCAATTTTATAAATTGATGATGGTGCTGGCTTACACATTTTCATTGAAAAAATGGTGAATTTCCTTGGTATTTTCTTTACTCTAACATTTACTGTTATTAACGCGTTTTCTGTAAATCCAAATTAGAAAAATTTCTCATGATAAACTGATTGATATCTTGCTTTGGCAACGCGTGAATGACTGTAAATGTTTCTGTTTGCGTGTTAAAACTGGAAGAGCATACAAAATTCTTACGTAATTCAAAGTATTATAATACTGACGTGAAATAAAAATCATAACTGCAACCAGAAATTGACCCAAAATATCGTACTATGCGAATGAACTAGATGAAGGATGAAGTTCATTCTCCCGCCACTGTTACCAACCCTAACCCCTCCTCCCTCTCTCAAAACCCCCCCATGCATGGCCTGCTTAGCTGCTCTGTTCGGCTCCCTGCCGGGCAATCCAAGTACCAGCGCTGCAACAGCGCAGAGTTCCGGCCCTGCCGAGCTGTATAGAAGTTGTCTCTATTTTGGCCATGGCGCAGCGCCGTTTTAGGGATAGATGGCCGGTTATAGTTTCACGGCTCCATCCTGCTAAAGCGCGACCAGCCCGGCTAAACCCGGCGCCGGTCTCGGCTCAAAATTTTAACTGGGAGGGTATTGGGGACATTGTTTCTCTTATTTCCCTGGAGTGTCAACTTTGTTGCGCAGGATGTAAAACTGTGTTGAGAGTGATGGCATTTCTGTATCCTAGTGAACGTGTGTGAATAACGCATTACATGTTGCGCTTCGCTCGTTTCAAAAATTCAAACGGGTTGAACGCACATTATTACACGTTCAATATAAAACATGCGCAGCAAGCTGCAGTTTAGCTCGTCGGTAATAAGTTGATTTGTTTGAAATTTTTGCCAATTAATTTTTGGGACGAAGGGTTAGGCTTAAATTAATGTTCTCCCCACTGTTTTTAAAGTGACATTTATTTTATTGATCATTAACTTGAGAGTAAATTTCTATTTACAAGTAAAGGCTTATTATCATTTTATTTTATATTTTTTTACATTAGCCACGGGCTTTAATGCAAGTTATTTTTCTCCAAGGATACCGAAGAATATTTACATTTTGTGACAATATTTACGTTTTGTGACAGTATTTACTTTTTTTGACATTATTTACGTTTTTTTACAATATTTACGTTTTGTGATAATATTTACGTTCTGGGACAATATTTACGTTTTGTGACAATATTAATGTTCGGTGACAATATTTGCGTGTTGTGACTATTTTCGCTTTATAATACCAATTTCCCACGGAAATGATGCAGGTTTCAGAGTAATTGCAAATTTTCAGGCAATTTCATAATACTTCTAATTATTGATGATTTTCAATGGTTTTGTGTGCATGAATATTAAACGCGAACAACAATTATAATATCATTTTGTCAAAGATGTATCAAATTTAATGCGTATTACTAAATTCATTGGAATAGAGCAAATGAGAAAATTTTGATCTCATTATAGCTAATATAAAAAAATGTGTGCTGTAAATTTCAGCCCACGATTTAAAAAAATAAATTTCATATTAAAGCTGCCGCGTGAATGCGTTCTGAATCGAGCGAATTTTATCAAGGACGGAAGTTTATTGCGTTTGAATCTGTATAAATGAGATTAGCTCATTTTAATTTAATCAGGATTGAGAGATGATGTATTTTTAAAGCTTTGATCTCTGTGAGAACTGGTTCATTGAGCTCTCTTTCCAATCGTAAATAAGTTTATATCACCACTCCAGTGACTAACGTGATTATCTCGAAGATTCGCATTTAAGAAAGAAAAAAATGTTCCACAGATGTAATAAATGTGAATAATTATTCATGCAGAACCTATTTGGTACATTGAATATTCATTTATGAAGGATACATAATCAGCAAAATGGTCGAAACAACTTACGTTATTGTGAAATTGGGGGTGGAAATTCAGCGGTTTTACTAGGATGGACATTTGACAATGAACTCTAGGCAAACATTAATGATTACATGGAGGTTCACGATGATTTACATTTAGTTTAGTAATAACCATACTATTTTGCTCTATGTGCAGCCAAGATAACTTGGACAAGATATACTTGAATACTCACTTGAAGTTTCTAAACTCTGCATCATCATTTATTTCTTTCACCAATAAAGTTGAAAACATCCTCGCCAAAGCGGCCATTAACGAACAAAATATTTACAAATTTGAACCACACCAAATGAACGGAGTTCGTCGTGTCAAGTCTGGGCTGACATCATCCAATGGTGAGATATATGATGTAATAAAATATCAGAATGCTTTGTATGCATTTAGTCTAAGATGCAAATTTGCATGCATTTCAAAGTTACTGTTCTATTGACTAAATTGCATATGATGTACCGTCAGATGAATTTGCGACGCATAAAATGTAATTAAAGAGTTTGCATATGAACAGTAATTGAAATGTATTGGCGAAATTCACTCTCAGCTTTCGTTCTCTCGCGTTCACTGCTATGTCTTGTTCAATGCAAGGGGGTTGCCAAGTAAATATTTATCATGTAATGTATTTCCGAATCTTCGTCTCACAGCTTGGCAAGCCAAGGATCTGCTACCCGTGGCCTTGGTTGCTCTCAAATCTGGAGATTTGACATCTACGTTTCTCTGGCTCTCGTACATCGACCAAGTTTACCCACTGCAACAAGATGACAAGCACAAAAACCTCATGGAGCACATTATTCATCAGATATTGTATTCAGTTTTTTGTTTTTATACATTTTTTTAACTGGGCTTGATAATCGGCAGACATTTGCGTTATTGTTCCGAGTACGGGCGTCGAAATGAAAATCCAAGTCAAAATGTATGCATTCATGAGATCTGTTGAGAGTTGGTTTATTAAAAATTTTTATAGAATCCGCCCACATGATGAATCATGAAAAAAACTTTCATATTGAAGTTCATCGCATAAGCTTTGTTCTTAGCAATGATCGCACATCGCTTGGTCGTTGTTAACATTTTTGACGATAAGTTAAAAATAAATGATCTTTAAGACTCTGTTTAAGTGTTTAAGTAGTCGCTAAATATTTTAAAGTTTACGCAAAATCAGGTGTTGGATACTTTTGAATGTCTTTACAACAGAAAAACAGTAAAGTATTAGAAGAATGAAGCTTTGAAATGCGATCTCTGATTCCGATCATACGGAAATGCAAATAGTTCAGAATATTTTTTATTCTCGTCATCGATTATTTGTATGTTCTTGTATAATATGCTGAAAATAACAACAAAAACTAAAATACATTATTATTTAATCATCAAAGATTAATTTTAACTTGGTTTCAATTGAATTCCTCGAACATTTTAGCGCTTTTAGTGTCACTGCAACTCGTCTTATGAATACTAGCATATTAGCACGGCGTTGCAAGGGCAAGATAATCACTGCGCTTCCAGAATCCCATTATTCAGAATCCCGTCATCCAGAATCTTGCTAATAATTGCGAAATTAAAGTAATTTTAGTAATGAGAGCTTCTTTAAACCCATATTCACAACACAATTTCCGGTTTATTCCCGCTTGAAATTTGAAGGAAACTTAAACTGTTTAGCGTCAGTCTCAACACGGAAACAAACAGCCGGTCGTAAATATATAACATATTACTAAATTATTTGTAAAAGTTCCGGTAGACAGCGTGGCATCCGATGGTTTTTGGGAAAAGATGCGTTAAAACACGGTTCAATTCTGAATTGAATCACGGCTATCGTAGAATCTCCAGCAGAAACTCACCAGATATCTTGAACCCGTTGAGGCGAGAAACATGATAACCAAGCTTGAGGAATGTCTCGAATATCTAATCTCTCTGCGCCAGCCTTGGGCTGTACACTGAATGGTGGATGGCCTTTCAACGAAAACCGATTTTCCTTTCTGTGCATTTAGAAATTAATTCTGTCTCACAACCACTAGTGAACTGTAAGAAAATGATGTGTAATTTATGAAAATTACACGTTTTCATCTTGCATCCAACTTCAATTAACGCGAAGAGATCAAATGAAGACTAAATCTTTTACAACTTTGAAATGACATCACAGTTCATTTTCACGAATGCAATTGCTTTACGAGTAAGTAGCTTCTGATATATTATTTATTAAAGGGGTCAATTTTCATTGATTGTTTAAGTAAAATATTTGGAAACGATGTACAAGCATCAGTGTTCAGAATTACATATTTCCCGCATAGTGCATATTAACTAGCGAAGAGGCTTTTGTTAGCTGAATTGTTCAGGAAGTTTAAACGAAGGTCCCGTTTGCATGTTTTGCGGTGGGACGTGGATGTACATTTAACTTTCAATCGTTGGGATTTAGTACTTCGAATATTTTAAGCTACACATATTTAATTTTGAATGCAGATACCTTTGGAATTTCAAAGAAGAGCACAACAGCACTGGTAGGGAACCGGAAGTTAGATATTCTGTGGTTCAATGACTTTATAAAGCAGAGAATTTTATCAAAGGCTGCTCGAAAACGTTCTTAATTAATAGTCTATGATTTTTTCACTGAACAGCATGATCAAGCCCTGCTGCAAGAAGACGTTCTCAACATTTTCACACTCCCTCTGATGTCGGATTGCATCGTTTTTTGATGCAATGATCAATTGTTGGCTGACTATAAACGTGACAAATATATTCTTAAAATAAAAGTTATTTACCCAGTTTAGTTACACCAGGTTATTCAGTTAGATTTCAGTTGTATTCAATGTATTGAAATTATGAATCGTCAGAACGAGTAACCGTTTGTAACGATTACTTAATCAGTGAACAAAACTAGGGAGACAGATTTCAACTTGGGGCGTCGTTTTCGTAGTCTATGACAGTTTACATTATAAAGCTTGAAAAACTTTTATGCTGATCCCAATGTGTTTCTCCATTTAGCCCAAATTGATTCTATATATCGAGCTAAATGTTGACAAGGATGCTTGTTGTACATAATTTTGATCATTATTAATATTGTTCGAATAACTTGATAATTTTCACTGGGACCAATTTTCCCATTCTTTATAAATTTCAGTTACAAAACTCGACTACATATGAGGAAAATGAAGACGACTTATCTGTTTGGACGATTCGTAAGTTATGTCCAAGTTTGGACGGTCTTCGTAAGTTACGTCCAAGTTTGGACAACCCTCATAAGTTACGTCCAAGTTTGGGCAACCTTCGTAAGTTACGTCCAAGTTTAGGCGACCTTGGTAAGTTCCGTCCAAGTTTGGGCAACGTTCGTAAGTTACGTCCAAGTTTGGGCGACCTTGGGCGACCTTCGTAAGTTACGTCCAAGTTTGAGCGACCTTCGTAAGTTACGTCCAAGTTTGGGCGACCTGCGTAAGTTACGTCCAAGTTTGGGCGACCTTAGTAAGTTACGTTCAAGTTTGGGCGACCTTCGTTAGTTACGTCCGAGTTTGGGCGGTCTTCGTGAAAACCCATCATGCGAGTCGAATGAAAGGTTCACCCCACAATTATGCGAAAAGTTGACCTTTCGGGTTTACTGAAATTTTGACCACAAAATATTTTCTGCTGCTACTTGCGACCCCTGCTGAAGGCTGAGCTCTGCATTATCAGGTTGCCTTGCCAACGCGAGATGATCTATTAAGCGTTTTCATTTGAAATTTAGCTCAAGGTTGGTTCTAAATATAATGTAGGTTTTTTTAAATTAATGTAATTTTTTATCGATCTGAAGCCTTTCCCCATCAAGGTTTGTTTAAAAGGCTTCATCCATTTCTTTTCCCCTTTACCGCAACTATTAGGCTATATATTTTTCCACTTGAATCAATGTTAAATCCTAGCTAAAGATCTCAGATTATCCGTGTTTATACGTTGAATGCGGCACGACCCCCCAGGGTTACCAGATGGCCTAAAAGCGGTTGAGTCCGCGTACAAAAAAGACTTGTAAGTCAATATTTACCAGTAAATTTGTAGGTTCCGGCGCAAATTTCAATTTAATTTTTTTTAACCGTTTAGAATTTAATTAGAAAGTATCATCACCATAAATTTCTGCCGGCCAACGCAACTAAAAAAACTAAATCGCGGAATTCGTCCGGAAAAAAGACCCTGCAAACCACCGGTGGGTCGTGCTGCACTCAACGTGTTAAACTCAGTAGTTTGTTCCACATCCTCGCAGCTGAATGACGCGGTAGGTGGCGCCACGGTATTCCCCCGCCTCAACTTGACTGTGATGCCTGAGGCGGGCGCCGTGCTGGAGGTGCGGGTTCAGCGCTACCATCGCCACACCGAGCCTCTGGCCCAGCACTTCTCATGCCCTGTGCACATTAACTACCTAAAAGGTCAGAACAACTGTCTCAGTTCATTATCTCCTGTGTTATCAGAACAGAAATAGGGATTTCTCCATTCTGACAAATTACTGTACTGTTACTTAGCACTTCCCTTGCCCTATGCTGATCAATTATTTAACATGTCAGAACATCGTTCTACACGATACCTTATCACCTTGCTTATCAAATAAAAGTAGGGATTTCTTCATGCGGACTAATTGATGCAAGTCCCAAACCATACCTCTCTTTCTCTCAGCAATTCTCATGCCCTGTGCTGTTCAATTATTTAACAGGTCAAAACTCCTGCCTCAGTTCATTGTCGCCTTGGTTATCGGTACAAAAATAGGGATTTTACAATGCGAAATAGTTTATATAAATATATATTACATCCCACTATCCCCGCACTTGTCTTGGGTCCCTTTTAGTCAACCATCTTCGTAGACAACCAATACTCATGCTCGCCCTCCGAACCATCATAATAATAATCAACATAAGCTGTGGGATTTTATTCATTTTTAATATCAGTTCGTGAAATTTCGATCTCCGCTCCAAATGAATCATCTCCCGTCCAATTGCTAACAACTGTATTATTATATTGTTTTTGCATAATAAACTATTAAATAACCTCTCATTTTTTCACTCAAATGTACCTTAATTTATAGGCTGCCATCTATATCAGCTGTAATCGGTTACCTTTCAAGAAGTCGAACCTATATTGTCTCCATGCATGTACCATCTTAATGGCGAACCCATGTTAAACGTTAGTAAACTGTATGAATTTGAATTTGTTGCTTCTCCTAAATTACTTATAAAGCATCATTTCTTAATTTCTTGCTATTAATATTTTTTATATTAATATTAATATATAATACACTACCACCTGTAGACCGCTGCTTGTAACTGTGCAGGATACAGCCCAGGTCGGAAATGTGCTTAAGGCTGCGAGAAAACTAAGTGAATTCCCAGAGTTTAATTCAGTCTTTGTTAAGAAGGATGCTACCCCTTTAGAGAGAGAAAATTTTCGCAAGAAATGGCAGGAGAGACTCAGACGGAAAAGCATGGAGACTCGGGTCAACCACTTTC